>NC_064614.1:1231896544-1232199903 GCF_023898315.1 Schistocerca nitens | reverse complement strand
CTATGCAGGAAGCCTACTGAACGACTGAATGTGTTAAGTCATGGATCAGTGACTGTTTGGCACTTTCAATATATCTGGTCGGACTAAATATCTTCTAGCTGCTTTCGGGTGTGCAGTTGTAGCAGAGACAGTAACATTGCACAATTGATCTCTGGATATTAAAGACGGACTTGATGGCCATTTTCCGTGTTTAAAGATAATAAACCAACTTAAAGGAAATTTTACACCTTTTTTTTCAAATGAGTCATGCAAGAATCCGGAACGCTCGATAGTTTAACTACCTTCCAGTTATTGCCCATGGGCTGGAGTTAAGAGGCCTTAACTTGCTAGGTATTCAGTCGAATTTTCGATAACGCTGCTTTTGTAGGTTGAGCCAGTATCTACTATCGCAGAGTAACGGAGCAGACAGTCTGAAACCTATCCACGTAGGTGGACTGATTGTTTAAAGGATAGAGAGAGACGAACCCGCCCCGCCGCAGACCTTTGGTTAATTAACTGACATACAGTAAGCGATGGTGCAAAAAATGGTTCAAATGGCTCTAAGCACTGTGGGACTTAGCGTCTGAGGTCATCACTCCCCTAGGCTTAGAACTACTCAACCGCTCTAAGCACTGTGGGACTTAGCGTCTGAGGTCATCACTCCCCTAGGCTTAGAACTACTCAAACCTAACTAACCTAAGGACATCACACACATCCATGCCCGAGGCAAAAGTGATAGAAATCAGCGTGTTATCACACCACAAACAAAGGAGACAAACATTGCAACATCAAAGTCGTACGTTCTGTAGTGCATTATAAACAAAAATAAAAATTACATTTTGCTGTTTGCCGACGACAATTTGTAGATTGTATGGCAGACTCAGAGCTACCAACATAAACATTCAATAACTTCATGTAAGGTAAGTAAACTAATGCGTACATCCACCCCTTTTCTTTTTTCAAATAAGCTATAAAACCAGAACTTACAATGCATCAGTGTAGTAATACTTATCTCTACTGTGAACTGTAAACAAACCATGTATAATATCTGACAGCAATCACTTCATTCACAAATGTAAATATTTTGCACCAAACGCCCTCTCTAAACGTTCAGTTACATCTACGTCTACATGTACGTGATTACTCTGTTATTCACAGTAAAGTGCCTGACAGAGGTCCAATGAACCACCTTCAAGCTGTCTCTCTACCAAAAAAATGGTTCAAATGGCTCTAAGCGCTATGGGACTCAACATCTGAGGTCATCAGTCCCCTAGAACTTAGAACTACTTAAACCTAACTAACCGAAGGACATCACACACATCCATGCCCGAGGTAGGATTCGAACCTAATTTAAAAAAAAAAAAAAAAAACATATGACAGGCTTTTCCTGGGAACGTCGATTCCGGTTTAAGTAAATGATTTACTTTTTTATTATTTTTTTTGAGATGATCCGTTTGCTGACTGATTAGATATGGCTCACCACGACTTACCACAATCCCATTGTAACCGTAGTAACTACACGCAACACCATCGTTGGTTATACTCCCATACTTGTCTTCCTGTAAAATTCTTACCATTTACGGCTCCTTTTAGTACCATGGAAGCTATTCTGTGATGTTGTAACTGATGCCCTACCATCCAGTCCCTTCTTCTTCTCAGTGTTTTCCACGTATTTCGATTCTCGAAAATGGTTCAAATGGCTCTGAGCACTATGGGACTCAACTGCTGTGGTTATCAGTCCCCTAGAACTTAGAACTACATAAACCTAACTAACCTAAGGACATCACACACATCCAAGCCCGAGGCAGGATTCGAACCTGCGACCGTAGCAGTCGCACGGTTCCGGACTGCGCGCCTAGAACCGCGAGACCACCGCGGCCGGCTTCGATTCTCGCCGATTATGCTGAGGTCTTATTTGTTGTATTAGTCAATATTATTGTCAGAATCATTCTGAAAACCCAAATCTTAAAAGTATCGATTCTCCACGTTCCGGTTTCCACACATCCATGTTTCACTACCGAACAGTGTTAAAATGATGTGTAATATCATTTCTCTTACTCCTCAGTACTTTCGTCTTTCTTTAGTTTACTCTTTATCGCTATTCTGGTTTATTAGACTGTGTATTCCACCCAACATCTCTTGCAGTTACTCCTCACTTTCACAACCAGCGCACTCACCAATATCCTTCAATTCTAAATTTTAATCCCACTCCAGATACTACTTTATTGCCGTCGTTGCTTCTTCAATGTACACATTCAACAGCGGGGGAGAAGGTCTACGTCGCTGTCTTACACCTTTTTTAAACCGAGCGCTTCTCTCTCGGCCTTCCGTTGTTATTGTTCCTTCCTGGTTCTATTACACATTGTATATTCCTGTTGTTGCCTATAGTTTACACGTATTGATCACGAAACCGGGAAACATTCTTCACTAGTCTTGAGTAAGAATGAAAAAAATCGCTAAACTAGAATTCAGAGGCAAGACTTACCGAGAATTAAACTGTGATACTGTAATCCGTTGGACTTTGGCAATAACAAACTGTGTCGTATCGAGGAATCATGTTTTATATGCGGCAGTTTAAAATTCTGGGGTTGTAGTGAGACTGGGAATGGGGAAACTATGTGACCGTGAAGCCTTCCGTGATTACAAAAATTTATTTCTAAGCAACTGTGCTAGGTACAGCTATGCGATTTGTGCAAATTGTAACTGAGCTCATAACTTTTTCATGGATGTTCTCTGATTGTTACCGGCAAAACGTGTAGACGATATTCTATATATGCCTGTCTCTGACAACATCTCTTCCGTCACTGCCTATGAATCATCTCGTATTCGTGCAGTAAGAGCTTGTGCCGGCCGGAGTGGCCGTGAAGTTCTAGGCGCTACAGTCTGGATCCGCGAGACCGCTACGGTCGCAGGTTCGAATCCTGCCTCGGGCATGGGTATGTGTGATGTCCTTAGGTTAGTTAGGTTTAAGTAGTTCTAAGTTCTAGGGGACTGATGACCTCAGAAGTTAAGTCCCGTAGTGCTCAGAGCCATTTGAGCCAGGAAGAGCTTGTACGTCCGCCGGCCGCGGTGGTCTAGCGGTTCTGGCGCTGCAGTCCGGAACCGCGGGACTGCTACGGTCGCAGGTTCGAATCCTGCCTCGGGCATGGGTGTGTGTGATGTCCTTAGGTTAGTTAGGTTTAAGTAGTTCTAAGTTCTAGGGGACTTATGACCTAAGACGTTGAGTCCCATAGTGCTCAGAGCCATTTAGCTTGTACGTCAGGCACTGGTGAACTAAACACGTTATTCTCACGTAACCCAACAAAGAAAGTCGAGAGGGGTTATGTCTCGTGAAAGTAGTGACGATGGTTTTGAGTAGTTTCTGCCACTCCAGTTCTTCTGAAAGATTTCATCCAAGACTGGGGAACAAATACCCCCCCCCCCCCCCCCCCCCCGCCCTCCTCCAGTGCACCAATGCACCGTCTTCTTTAAATCCATGGTTGAAATTTCTGTAACTAAGGTGCAACACGAAGTTCCAATATGTACAGGTAAAATGTTGTCGTAATATTAGGCTCCGGGAAAAGTGACGATTCACTAATTGCTGAGCCGTGGCTGGCTCGTGTTATGCTTTGCATTAAACCTTGGCTGCTATTCTGTGATTAGTCTCCCGCGGTTATCACGATTATGCTGCTACCTCTCTTTCCGGGAGTGGCAGCAGCAGCGTATATCAATATTAGCACCCTTGTACTATCTTTGGCGTGTCGCTCATAGTTCCTGGCTTTGCCGTGTGCGGGCAGTTGGTCGGTTGGCGTGGAGCAGCGAGGAAGTCTCCGTGGCGCGTATCTGGCCGAGGGCCGCTGGCGGCGTCTACGCGCGGTCGGAGTGTGAGGGGCTGTTGCCATTGCTACGAGGTCCGTGGCTCACCGATCCCGGACACGAAAGTTGAGTCTTCACTTAACCTACCAGCCAGCCCCAACTGTTCACATTGTGTCGACTGAATTTCGTTGTGGGCTGTTGGGACATTCCCGCGAGTAACAACGTGTGTTTTCAAGTTGGCGAAATTCTAGCTGCCTTACTGTGGAGTTTACTTCATCACCGGAATATTCTGCCTTGTGGCCGTTAACGTTCCGGTTACCTGTCCTGGCCGTTGACGTAAATTCAGGCAGTGTATGTTCCTCGTTGTGTTGCTGCTGTCCAGCATGGTGTGTAGTTTGGTAGCCGAATGTGTAATTCGTTGTGGGCGCCGATACCTTCTGCATTGTTCCATTGAACTCGTTATTGTGTGCTGGTCGAGTGGAGCGGAATTTATCCTGTCGATTCGTCCGTTAACTGCCTGTCTCACCTAAGCGAGCGTTAGTGTTTGAATTCCAGGCCGACCCTTGGAAACTTGTGAGCGCCTTTGATGTGCTGCCTTTTCTTATTTGTCCTTATTGTTTGTTTATGTGTGGCTTCTAGCCGATTTTAAATTAAAGTTGTTTTTCTGTTGAGGCGTCAGATTGTTTGGGCCTTCAGCCTGATTTAAAGAAATGTTAGGATAAGGCCTTCTGCCTTTCAAAAATCAAATTCCTGTTTCGAGCCATAAGTTATTGGTATTCAGACAACTTTAAGTTAAAATTTTTTTGCCCTTAGGGAGTGAGATTGAATGGCACATTTAGCCGGGAATTAAGTAATGTTTGGCTTGCTCTGTTTTTAGTGTTTTCTTTACTCTTGTAATGTTTGTCAAATGAATAAAGTAGTATGTTCGAGTGCAACTAACAGCTACTTCATCTGGCCCCTTTCCACAATTAAACTATTTGTCCTGTCCTGCGGGTATAACAGGGGATCTCAATTACGTTGTGCATTAAACTACAACACACATTCACTTTCGGGCTGTTCCTCGTGTACTGTGCAACGTGGGTGCTTCGATTCCTAGATCTGGACATTAAGGCTGTTTGCTTTTCCAGAGGTGTGAAAAATCTTTTCAGGGGAGAAAAGCAAACTTTATTGTGGAAACCACTGTCTGCATCGATTCTTTCCGGCATGTTTCTAGCACACATGGGCATGTCATCTCGTTGCAAAGTGTAGTGTAACGTATCGCTCCGTTGAAGTGAGGTGTTGCACAAGCATTTTTCGAACAGACGAATGATGACCACCACTATAAAAAGTTCATTTCGTAATGTACACTACTGGCCATTAAAATTGCTACACCAAGAAGAAATGCAGATAATAAACGGGTATTCATTGGACAAATATATTATACTAGAACTGACATGTGATTACATTTTCACACAATTTGGGCGCATAGATCCTGAGAAATCAGTACCCAAAACAACCACCTCTGGCCGTAATAACGGTCTTGATACGCCTGGACATTGAGTCAAATAGAGCTTGGATGGCATGTACAGGTACAGCTGACCATGCAGCTTCAACACGATACCACAGTTTATCAAGAGTAGTGACTGGCGTATTGTGACGACCCAGTTGCACGGCCACCATTGACCAGACGTTTTCAATTGGTGAGACATTTGGAGAATGTGCTGGCCAGGGCAGCATTCGAACATTTTCTGTATCCAGAAAGGCCCGTACAGGACCTGCAACATGCGATCGTACATTATCCTGCTGAAATGTAGGGTTTAGCAGGGATAGAATGAAGCGTACAGCCACGGGTCATAACACATCTGAAATGTAACGTCCACTGTTCAAAGTGCCGTCAATGCGAACAAGAGGTGACCGAGACGTGTAACCAATGGCACCCCATATCATCACTCCGGGTGATACGCCTGTATGGTGATGACGAATACACACTTGCAATGTGCGTTCACCGCGATGTCGCCAAACACGGATGCGACCATCATGATGCTGTAAACAGAATCTGGATTCATCCGAAAAAAAAAATGACGTTTTGCCATTCGTGCACCCAGGTTCGTCGTTTAGTACACCATCGCAGGCGCTCCTGTCTGTGATGCAGCGTCAAGGGTAACCGCAGCCATGGTTTCCGAGCTGATAGTCCATGTTGCTGCAAACGTCGTCGAACTGCTCGTGCAGATGGTTGTTGTCTTGCAAACGTTCCCTTCTGTTGACTCAGGGATCGAGACGTGGCTACACGATCCGTTACAGCCATGCGGATAAGATGCCTGTCATCTCGACTGCTACTGATACGAGGCCGTTGGGATCCGGCACGGCGTTACGTATTACCCTCCTGAACCCACCGATTCCATATTCTGCTAACAGTCATTGGATGTCTACCAACGCGAGCAGCAATGTCGCTATACGATAAACCACAATCGCGATAGGCTACAATCCGACCTTTATCAAAGTCGGAAACGTGATGGTATGCATTTCTCCTCCTTACACGATGTATCAGAACAACGTTTCACCAGGCAACGCCGGTCAACTGCTATTTGTGTATGAGAAATGGGATGGAAACTTTCCTCATGTGAGCACGTTGTAGGTGTCGCCACCGGCAGCAGCCTTGTGTGAATGCTCTGAAATGCTAATCATTTGCATATCACAGTATCTTCTTCCTGTCGGTTAAATTTCGCGTCTGTAGCACGTCATCTTCGTGGTGTAGCAATTTTAATGGCCAGTAATGTAAATTTATATGTATACATGTTATATAAGTGGAATCAAAGCTCACTTTTATAGTGTTTTCTGTCGTCCCTAGATCCGATGATGGCAGATTTAGTTCGTCGAAACTGGTAATCGTGAGATAAAAAGAATTCCTGCGATCTTGGCTACCAGTTTATTGTTTTAGAAGCATCTAGACCGCTCCCACATGAGCAAATTGTGCTCCCTGCAAATCGAAAGACTTGCACCCGGCGAACTGTCTACCCGACGGGAGGCCCCAGTCACACGACAACCCCTCCAGGGTCCAGGGAGATCATAGCCATGACATACCAGTTGAGGATGCAACTCTGAACTTTTTGATCGGAGGAGAGATGATGTGGCGCCACTCAAGATACTGCCGTTTTGTTTCGGTTCCAAGTGATGAACCCATATTTCATCACCTGTGACGATGTTAGACAAAAAATTGCCAGATGAGCTTCGTAGCGTGCAGGAAATTCGGCACAGCTGGTTCTTCGTTCGTCTTTATGGTCTTCGTTTTGACGGCGAGGTGCCCAGCGGGAACATACTTTTGAGTATATCAGTGGTGGACAGTTGTGACTTCACAACCAACAGAAACGTTCAGTTGAGCAACGAAGTGTTTGATTGTTAACTGTAGATCATCTCGAATGGGAGTGTCCGCACGTTGCAACGCTGCAGGCCGTCCGGTACGCGGGTGACTGGACAGGTTTGCGCGACCTCGTTGCGATTTTAACAGACGACTCGCCCAACGACTCGCCGTGCTTCTGTTCACTGCAAGGTCTCGCAGACGTTCTGCAAGTGCTTGCGAAAATATGCTATGCTCTCGTTTTCCGCCAAAAGAAACTCAATAACAGCTCTCTACCTGGATCACACCTTCGTTATATTTTGAAGGTTACGTACAGCGCCATCACCAACCGGAGCTTCATAAAACTAAAGGTTGAAACATTACTGTCAAACCTCCTTGCCTAGGGACGTCAGATGAAAGTTGTTGTCAAGCCCTGAATGAAAACTGCGCAACGGATAACTTGGGAGGGGAACTTGAGAGCGCTAGCTAGAGAGCGTGCCCTTTTCTGTACGATCCCGGGCAAGGGGCTGGAGGTCTCACACGCTGATGTGTGGGTCCTTGCATTCTATACATTTTATTTTAAATGAACTCCTTTAACTTGACTCCTTTGTCATTTTTATGGTATGTTAAAGATTGATGAAAACTGATTACCTATTTATTTTAAACATTATCACTTGACTTTACAGCCGGCCGGAGTGGTCGAGCGGTTCTAGGCGCTACAGTCTGGAACCGCGTGACCGCTACGGTCGCAGGTTCGAATCCTGCCTCGGGCATGGATGTGTGTGATGTCCTTAGGTTAGTTAGGTTTAAGTAACATCTTGGGTTGTCGGGTGTTCTGCCGGATATCAGCGTCGTACTTGCACGATATTTCGGTCACGTAGCTCGTAACCTTCATCAGGTGCGACCTGAGACTGCACCTCGAGTGGACCTGGTCCAGTATTTATGCCTATGGCCTTCCCCCTCCACTGGACCAGGTCCACTCGAGGTGCAGTCTCAGGTCGCACCTGATGAACGTTACGAGCTACGTGACCGAAATATCGTGCAAGTACGACGCTGATATCCGGCAGAACACCCGACAACCCAAGATGTCATTAGATCGGCGGGAAAGCCTGAAGAGTTAGGTTTAAGTAGTTCTATGTTCTAGGGGACTGATGACCTTAGAAGTTAAGTCCCATAGCGCTCAGAGCCATTTGAAGCAACTTGACTTTACAGCGATTGCAGCAATTGTTCCAGTTTACAGATATTACAATTTCACTACTTATAGCTCGTTTATATTATATACTAATCTGCACGCACTTTTCTACGGGCAGGACGGAATTGCGTTGGCCAAATGTATACCACCAAAGTCTCCCAATATTTTACATGGGACATCCACTATGTGAGGAGGATAACGGGCAAACTGGGGACCAGATACATTAACACAGGGGGGGGGGGGGGGTCAAATTTACAAAATTAAACGAGAACATTCATTTCCTTACACAATCCGAAGCTGGAAATAAAGGAATTAGTACAAATATTCAAATACCCCTCTTCCATGCGTGAACATTGAGACAGACGCACTGCGGCCAAGTCTGCTCACTTACCCGTCTTCTGTAACACTCCCTGAATATCGCGGGCACCCAGAGGTCTTCCTGGGCCCCGGTGGAGGGGGTGATCGAACCACTTGGCCAGCCGGCCTGTGTGGCCGTGCGGTTCTAGGCGCTTCAGTCTGGAACCGTATGACCGCTACGGTCGCAGGTTCGAATCCTGCCTCGGGCATGGATGTGTGTGATGTCCTTAGGTTAGTTAGGTTTAAGTAGTTCTAAGTTCTAGGGGACTGATGACCTCAGATGTTAAGTCCCATAGTGCTCAGAGCCATTTGAACCATTTTTGAACCACTTGGCCGTGACCAACCTCTCCACCCCAAATCTTGTGACACTGGAACGTCTTTGACTTTTACCTGCCTGTGCTGTCTCTGAGATACCGTACCCAGGAGTAAGGTTGGCACTACTATACTACAGAACTACTTCCCAACTAAGATTTGGCCACGCTTTATGGAAAGGTGTGAGGAGGATTGGGAAATCTCATGTGCAGATTCACATTCACGTACAAGAAATGCATAATACACGACACATATAAATATGTGTTATGAAGTCTGACACTTTACTTTCCACCGTCCACGGCCGGCCGCGGCGAGCTATAAAATTGGCGGCAGAGCCGCCTCCGTTTGTATTTCCCGGTGCGAGCGAGCAGCGAATCCTGCCGTTTATGGAGCGGAAACTACTGTACCGTTTCGAGGTGCTATTCCACGATGTACAGCAACAAATTTCACATTTTTCCAATTGCAACTGGTCAAGAAAAAAAAAAGCCGGCCGGAGTGGCCGAGCGGTTCTAGGCGCTACAGTCTGGAACCGCGCGGCCGCTACTGTGGCAGGTTCGAATCCTGCCTCGGGAATGGATGTGTCTGATGTCCTTAGGTTAGTTAGGTTTAAGTAGTTCTAAGTTCTAGGGGACTGATGACCTCAGAAGTTGCGTCCTATAGTGCTCAGAGCCATTTGAACCAAGAAAAAAAGTGTTGTATAACTTGTTAAAAGCCCTTTGCAAATTACGCTGCCTGTAACAAGAGAGTGTGGAAAGATATACCATGCTGTCATAGCACAGAAACTTCGTGCGTTATGCTACTATTTTTAAAAGAAGCCACATGGACGTATGGAAGTGTACCTAAAATACCTTTGTGATGCACGCTACCATTTGGAACAAATCGCATAGCTATATCCAGCATAGTTTCATAAAAATAAATGTCAGCCATCGAGGAAAGACTTTACGCTCACCCTGTACGCCGCGGTGCGACTTCGTTTTACTGGCTGCAGCAGCGCGGCTTTCGGCTGGCGGGTAACTCGTGACCGCGCGGTCACCGGCCTGTAGGGCACCATTCTTCGCCGCTGCTGTCGGCTCGGCGTGACGTACGGCCCAGCCCGACCGACCTACTGGAAAAGAATTCGTTCCACGGAACTCAGACCGCGGGCGAATTCTTTCTCTAAGCGCGGAAGAATTTACGTGCCGCTCTGCGCTGCGGAAGCGCGGTACGTTTCATTATGGAAACGGACCGAATAGCTGGCGTATCTCTCCCACCCTCTGTCCGGATAACCACTGCCCCGCATACTTGGTTTGACATTTCAATAAGGGCGCGCCTAGCCGAGTTTCCAGTAATATCTTTCTCTGAAGTGGCCTTGCGCTCGTAATTCAGGTCGGTTTTTTCTCACGCTATCACCCCCGCAATGGTAATTAAGAAAACGCTTTCCTCAGTTACTGCATTTGCATGCTATTTTCTGATATTGGAACGCGTCACCTAATTTTCTGTTGTACAAAAAAACTGCACAAGCGTATCAGCCAACGTATGGTAAGGCATTTTTGTTTTTTGGCAGCTCAGTACCAATGCAGGGAGACTCTGCACACACGCGCAAAAAGTCACAGTGGAAACGAAACGTAATAAAACTGAATTACTACCATGAAACCATTTACTTTGACAATTCATGACCTAAATAACAAGGATACACTCTTTCACATGCTGTATACAACAGGGATAAAAGACAGCGAGGGGAAGGTTATCTGCAACTTATACAGAAAGTAGACTGCAGTAATAGGAGACGGACATAAAAGGAAGTCTGTGCTTGAGAAAGGATTGAGGATATCCCCTATGCTATTTAGTCTGTACAATGAGCAGGAAGTGAAGGAAATCAAAAAGGAAGTTGCAAATGGAATTAAAGTTTAGGAAAAAGGAACAAAAATTCAGGATTTGTCTGTGACTTTGTAATGCTGTCAGAGACAATGAGGCACTTGGAAGACTAGTTAAATAGACAGAACAGTGTGTTGAAAAGAAATGATGAGCGTTAACAGAATTAAAACAATTGTAATGGTATGCACAATTTTAAAATCTTTCATGTGGCAGAAAATTTGCAGCCACACACATAGACAGTGTAGTTGACAGGATTTCAGCAAAGTTGTATAGTCACAGACAAACAGGTATTAGTTGCTTTTTGGTGCATTTATTCCAAATGTTTTGGGGTCTCTGTCCATTATGAGATTTCCTGGTGTAAACAATTTAACAATAATAAGCTATACATTTCTTTTTAAAGCACCAAATGCTAACAAGCGTGAAACGTGTCGTTTGGATTAAATGCACCAAAAAACGACTAGTACATGTTTGTTTGCGACTACTCAGCTGAGCCGTGTGCGGCTCGCGTTGATGCCGTCGATAGCATGGCATCTTGTAACAGCGATAGTGGCGTCCCGATTTCCTAGTCTGTTCACTGGCGCCACTACGTTTGCTCGCCTTGTCTGTCCGTGAGTGGCATCAGCAGTGCTTATCGATAGCGCATTCTGTGGTACCATCTTTGGAGCGGCCTTTAGTATTTCCGAGTCGTCGTGTGTCGAGCGAGGGAAGTTGGGACGGAGCAGCAGTGAGGGCTGGACAGCCAGTACTGCACTGTCTGACGAAAGGATGTCGCCGCGGGAGGACGCGACCACGTCAAGGACCGGATTCAGCGAGTTTTAGTTGAATGGACGATCATATTCGAGTAGTACAACTTTCACCTGTGTTTGTGTCCGCCCGTCGAAGTGTCCTCATGGCAATAAGTTGTCAGTCGATGAGTTATACTGGGATCTTTTCCGTGCCTGACTTGAGTGGGGACGACTGTTGGTTGGTCGTTCGGTTGGTCGTCGCAGCGGAACGACGTACATTTGGTCTTCCGACCGCTTCTGGCTTCTCTGTGTTTGTGCCGACTTATAATTCGTCCGTGTTGTTTCACAGTGACTGGTTTTAGTATTGTTTGAGACATTGTGGCATTGTCTTCGCCGATCCGTGTGAATCTTGTGTGGTTTTTAATGTGCAGTTATTTACAGGGTGTTTCAAAAATGACCGGTATATTTGAAACGGCAATAAAAACTAAACGAGCAGCGATAGAAATACACCGTTTGTTGCAATATGCTTGGGACAACAGTACATTTTCAGGCTGACAAACTTTCGAAATTACAGTAGTTACATTTTTCAACAACAGATGGCGCTGCGGTCTGGGAAACTCTATAGTACAATATTTTCCACATATCCACCAATAGCAATAATATGGCGTAGTCTCTGAATGAAATTACCCGAAACCTTTGACAACGTGTCTGGCGGAATGGCTTCACATGCAGATGAGATGTACTGCTTCAGCTGTTCAATTGTTTCTGGATTCTGGCGGTACACCTGGTCTTTCAAGTGTCCCCACAGAAAGAAGTCACAGGGGTTCATGTCTGGCGAATAGGGAGACCAATCCACGCCGCCTCCTGTATGTTTCGGATAGCCCAAAGCAATCACACGATCATCGAAATATTCATTCAGGAAATTAAAGACGTCGGCCGTGCGATGTGGCCGGGCACCATCTTGCATAAACCACGAGGTGTTCGCAGTGTCGTCTAAGGCAGTTTGTACCGCCACAAATTCACGAAGAATGTCCAGATAGCGTGATGCAGTAATCGTTTCGGATCTGAAAAATGGGCCAATGATTCCTTTGGAAGACATGGCGGCCCAGACCAGTACTTTTTGAGGATGCAGGGACGATGGGACTGCAACATGGGGCTTTTCGGTTCCCCATATGCGCCAGTTCTGTTTATTGACGAAGCCGTCCAGGTAAAAATAAGCTTCGTCAGTAAACCAAATGCTGCCCACATGCATATCGCCGTCATCAATCCTGTGCACTATATCGTTAGCGAATGTCTCTCGTGCAGCAATGGTAGCGGCGCTGAGGGGTTGCCGCGTTTGAATTTTGTATGGATAGAGGTGTAAACTCTGCCGCATGAGACGATACGTGGACGTTGGCGTCATTTGGACCGCAGCTGCAACACGGCGAACGGAAACCCGAGGCCGCTGTTGGATCACCTGCTGCACTAGCTGCGCGTTGCCCTCTGTGGTTGCCGTACGCGGTCGCCCTACCTTTCCAGCACGTTCATCCGTCACGTTCCCAGTCCGTTGAAGTTTTTCAAACAGATCCTTTATTGTATCGCTTTTCGGTCCTTTGGTTACATTAGACCTCCGTTGAAAACTTCGTCTTGTTGCAACAACACTGTGTTCTAGGCGGTGGAATTCCAACACCAGAAAAATCCTCTGTTCTAAGGAATAAACCATGTTGTCTACAGCACACTTGCACGTTGTGAACAGCACACGCTTACAGCAGAACGACGACGTACAGAATGGCGCACCCACAGACTGCGTTGTCTTCTATATGTTTCACATCACTTGCAGCGCCATCTGTTGTTGAAAATTGTAACTACTGTAATTTCGAAAGTTTGTCCGCCTGAAAATGTACTGTTGTCCCAAGCATATTGCAACAAACGGTGTATTTCTATCGCTGCTCGTTTAGTTATTATTGCCGTTTCAAATATACCGGTCATTTTTGAAACACCCTGTATATGCTGTCTGCGTTCTGGGCTGTCACGTGTGTGAGCAGTGGGCTTCGGACGGAGCAGCGAAGAGGTTCGCAGTGCGTAGGCTGGTCGGGACCGCTGACGGCGTGCAGGCACTGTCGAACCGAGGGGCTGTAGCTGAAGACAGAACCCAGGACATTTGAAGTTGAGTGAACCGTGTCTAGTACTGAAACCTCCAATGTCTGAGATCTCCCCGTTGTTTGTGTGTTGCTGTATCCCAGGGTCAGTGAGACCAACCCCAACGAGTCTGTCAGGTTGGCAGAAGCTATTAGCCGCCTTCTACTCCTTGGTATTAATTTAGATTTAGTATTATTCTTATTAGTGAAGTGTAACCAGCGGTATTTTCTGCCTTTTGGCCGCTAACGCCCCGGTTACCTGCCCTGGAGGTTAGCGTACTTTTCCGGCAATGTACTTTTCCCCGTCCTGTTAATGCTGTCCGACACGGCGTGTAGTTCGATAGCCTCTTGAACTGTACTGTGCATATGTTTTTGGGAGGTCTACCTTGGTTCCAGTGTTTCCTTCGGCCTTGGGTGTGTTTGTGAAGACATGGTGCTGTCTGTCTCTTCGTCCTTTCTTAAAAATATTCCATTGTTGTACTGGTGATCGGACGTTAGGCGGATTGGTTAGTCGATCGGTCGGCGCTTAAGCTACCCCTAGTGTGAGTCGCCACCCTGCTACGTGAGTACAACTCGTGTCTACCTGTTTCACCACTTACACAGCTGTAGTCGCCTCCCTCGGGTCGGTCCAAGAAGCACTGCCTGTGGATCACTCCGTCTTATTTGGACAAGTTGTCATAACTGTTTAAAATTTACCCTAATGTTTTAACACGTTATTGCCTTCCCCAATTGTAATTCCGGCCTTCAGCCATTAATTGTTTGTAACACTGCTTGTGGCCTTCAGCCGACAAATTACCTTCAATCCTGTTTTAGTAAGGCCTTCATCCGTCACTATAGCTTGTTACAAGTAATTAAGATCATTTGAAACGGTTTTAGTGTTTTTAAAGTGTAATCGTTCACCTTAATTGTAATTCAGGCCTTCAGCCGTTGTGTATTTTTGAAATTGCTTCTGGCCTTCAGCAGACGAATAATTTTGAAGCTTCTTAATCAGGCCTTCAGCCGTTGATTGTGTGTAACATTGCTTGTGGCCTTCAGCCGACAATAACTTGTCATTCTTTTAATATGACTTTCAGCCGCCAGTGTAGTAGAATCTTTTAAAAAATATTGTTGAGAGTTTTGTTATTTGAAAAATAAAGTGTATGTGTTTTCTGTGCAACCAACGATAACTGATTAGGTCCTGTCCACACCCTTCCTGCTTTCCCTGAGTCCCACTTTTCATCACCTTTTCTAAAAACCAGTCAATTATATTAATAATAACGGTCACATACCTCTACCGGCAGTTTCAGACCAACATACATATAATACAGACAGGATGTTGGGGATATAAGTGCAGATATTTTTATTGGTGACTGAGGCCAAAGTAATGAACAACACTACATCCGTATTTACTCCATTTGCAGACTAATAATTACAGTTATTTGGAGTAATATGTTTTTAGGCTGGTTATTATCTCCAAGTACGTGTGGCAAGAGAAGACCACTCATGGCTCTGAGCACTATGGGACTCAACTGCTGAGGTCATTAGTCCCCTAGAACTTAGAACTAGTTAAACCTAACTAACCTAAGGACATCACAAACATCCATGCCCGAGGCAGGATTCGAACCTGCGACCGTAGCGGTCTTGCGGTTCCAGACTGCAGCGCCTTTAACCGCACGGCCACTTCGGCCGGCAAGACCACTCATGCAGTGAGATGCTGAAGTCCGGGGCTATGCACGCGAAACGGTTAGTCTATACTGACAGGCGAAGTCCACGTAATGGTGCAGTTACGCGCGGACAAAAAACATGAGGTAATAAATTAGGTGATGTGTTTGCCGGAAAACTGTTAGACGCAGAGAAGAAACAGCTAATACACTGAAGTACATGGTACATGGTACATGCATTTAAACCCCTAACATCCTGTATATCTTTGTACCTGGCGTAAGACCCGAAAACCGGTTTGCAAAATAAACAATAAATATTATAGAATACTACACCTGTGTCATGTATTTTTCATTCATAATGCCGGCCGGGGTGGCAGAGCGGTTCTGGGCGCTACAATCTGGAACCGTGCGACCGCTACGGTCGCAGGTTCGAACCCTGCCTCGGGCATGGATGTGTGTGATGTCCTTAGGTTAGTTAGTTTAAGTAGTTCTAAGTTCTAGGGGACTGATGACCTTAGATGTTAAGTCTCATAGTTCTCAGAGCCATTTGAACCATTCTTTTTCATTCATAATGAGGGATCTGGATCAAGAAAGAAATACTAAAAGGAGCTGGCATGTTTCTGCTAGTTTTGGAGGAATATTAACTGACAACGGCCGAAGTAAATAATATACAAAATACAGACTAGAAATGGTAGTTTTTCTCTAAAAGAGAAATAAGTTGAAATAAAATATAAACTTAGGTTTAGGAAGTCTTTTCTGAAAGTATTTACCTGAAGTGTAGTCTTAGAAGGGACTGGAATGTGGACGATAAGCAGTACAGACTACAAGAGAATGGAAGTGTTTGAAATGCGCTGCTACAGACGAATGCTGAAGATAAAATGCGTAGACAACCAACGAAGAAAAGTGGAACTGTGAAGAAATTTATTGAACGACTTTAGTAAAGGAACAGGTCGGTTGATAAAACTCGTCGTGTGGCATCAAGAAATAGCCCATTTTCTTATAAATGAAAGTTTTTTTTCCTAGGATGGGGCCTCTCCACGCGCACACCGATGTGGTGACCAAACCAAAAGTTCTACTGTCACCTCCGTATGACATGTTACTTTTCAAATCAGGAGTCACAGCATGCGGGCTGTGATGTTGTCCATGCGTCTGGGTAGGATTACACATTGACATTGTCCATCAGGAGACAGAAAGTGGACGAAAGCGATCGAAGGGTAGCGTTTTTGTAAGGCAGAAGGAAAAAAGAGCCAAGGCAAGCGCCAAGGGAAAAACAACCTCGCGGCAGTAGGACGGGTAGTACGGGCAGTAGCGGCTTGCTAGCTGCGACAGTGCATGCAAGGTGTGGTTATGTTAGTGCGAGGTATCGTTCAGCGTTACCTTTGACGTTGTGGGTGCTCGTTGTAGGGCCTGCTGCAGCTGCTGCGTCCCTGTAACAGTTCAAGGTTGTCATACATTAGTGGGCGATCGGACATAAACCAGCTCACAGTGTAGGGGGTGTGCGTGGCTGGTTTGCGTGTTGTGTATAGTACGGCTTCCCTGCGATTGCCAGTTTTTCGGCGGGTCGAGCATCTGGGGTTGCCAGTAGTAGCTGTGTTGCAGGGGCACGCCAGCACTGTTTTGTTAGCGTGCTATGGACCATAAATGTTTAGTTTCTTGCTAATAGTGTCTTCGGTCTATTATTTTTCAATCTATGGTTGTGCTCGTAGTTCCCCAGAGAAAGGATAAATGGGTTACGCGAGTGTCTCGTGTTTCAGTACAGAAGGTGTGGAGAGTTTTTGGAATACCTGCAAGATGCTATCTAGACGATATTCCCTGTGAAGATCCGCGGTGCGTGTGTGGCGCTGAGCGTTGCTTATGATTCTGAGTACTTGTTCTGTATGAGCTGCAGACGGCGCAGGCGTGTGGGCGTAGCATAAATGAAAGTGAGAAGTTTAGTAATTATATAGGGGGGGGGGGGGGGCGGGGAGACAAGGCTTGAGAACAGTTAGGCATTTCAAGACGATACAGGTTGCGGCAGCAGCGCAGAGATGAAAAGGCTTGCTTCGAGGATAGACTACAGAGTGGAGCACCATCTAACCAGCTCTCGGACCGAAGAGCACCACAAAAACAAGTGAAAGGTGTTTGGAAAAGTAAAGCGGTCGATCAAAAAGTTTCCATTCGAAGAACGTACAGTCTAGAACCGCTAGATCAATTAGGCAAAATTACCGTGAGCATTGAGACACTCATCCCACCGATGCACCAAGTTGAAGATAACGATTTCGTAAAACACCGTGTCATGCTGTGTGAAGAAGTCTGTGCTTGTTGCGCATCCTCGTGCGAAAAGAATAGTCGAACTCTCAAGGCCCTGTTTAAAGGGCTGAAGGTGTGATAATCGCATGGTGAGTGGACGGGAGGGGGGGATCACGACTATAGTGCGGCGGGTGCTCGAATGTCTCCACTTGGCCGTAAAGGATGAGGCTGGCCTTCCATATCGACCAGTGTCTTGTATCGAACCGCGGGCAGCGCAGTCCTTTGGTGCACCATTCCACAACGGTGGCTTTTGACAGACGTTGTGTCCTATACGTATTCTTCATCCCCCGATAGATGTCTACCTGTGTTTGTCCTTCAGCAGACAAGAAAACAATAACATCATGTTGGTATTCTTTTGACGCATGTGGTAATAACGTCGCCGTCATTCACGTTTCCGCATTTACCAGCCGGTCGTTGCAAAGTCACAAATTCCACATTAATCCCTCGATAACGCGTCGGTGCTTATGTACCCGCATCGGAATTGCGTACATGCCTCAGCAACACCCCCAAACGTAAACCTTTTCAAGGCCCCTTATAGTACTCAAACACTCTGTCACATTAAGCTGATGTGCTCGGCCGGACCACCAACCTGGGGTCTTGAATTTTGCGGGCCAGGTACGACTGAGGAAACCTTCTCAAGGCCTCGCTTCTGCTACTGCCTTTCTACAAGTTTTCAACCTCCACTAAAGTTCCCCCGCATTCCTAGCGGCGCTAACACTCCTGGAAGAAAGGATATTTCGAAGAAGCCGCTGTCAAGGGAGTTTTTTCCAGAATAAATTTAGTTTGGGTTAATTTCTTAAAATTTCAGAAGTGGAGCTGGGTTTTGTGGACGTTCTTGGTGCTGCAGTATACAACACTAGGGGAAAAGTTTGAGAATTACAGTATATGCATAGAGATGCTTCAGAATCACATTCACACAAACCCATTAATAACAAGTACGCAAGGTTTTGTTAGAATCATGTGCCATCTTCAACATTACGATTTGAAGCGCGTGACAAGTTTCGTGTTGAAATCTGAAGATCTGATTTCGTAGTCTTTCCGTCTAGATTTGATTTGTAACGTTATATGGGTACATTCTGGACTCCTTCAAGATCAGCTGCATGTAATAAAGCACTTTAATTAAAAAGCGCATAAAAGGTTAGAAACACAACGTCTTATGAATGAGAGAGAAAAACTACGAGTGCGAGAAAGACAGCGAATGCAGCCGTAATCAATTTGAAAAAAAAAATTAAGTAACTTCCACAAGGCAAAATTACAGAGAATAAAGAAGCCGAAAGGAGATGGGGAAATACACTCCTGGAAATTGAAATAAGAACACCGTGAATTCATTGTCCCAGAAAGGGGAAACTTTATTGACACATTCCTGGGGTCAGATACATCACATGATCACACTGACAGAACCACAGGCACATAGACACAGGCAACAGAGCATGCACAATGTCGGCATTAGTACAGTGTATATCCACCTTTCGCAGCAATGCAGGCTGCTATTCTCCCATGGAGACGATCGTAGAGATGCTGGATGTAGTCCTGTGGAACGGCTTGCCATGCCATTTCCACCTGGCGCCTCAGTTGGACAAGCGTTCGTGCTGGACGTTCAGACCGCGTGAGACGACGCTTCATCCAGTCCCAAACATGCTCAATGGGGGTCAGATCCGGAGATCTTGCTGGCCAGGGTAGTTGACTTACACCTTCTAGAGCACGTTGGGTGGCACGGGATACATGCGGACGTGCATTGTCCTGTTGGAACAGCAAGTTCCCTTGCCGGTCTAGGAATGGTAGAACGATGGGTTCGATGAGGGTTTGGATGTACCGTGCACTATTCAGTGTCCCCTCGACGATCACCAGTGGTGTACGGCCAGTGTAGGAGATCGCTCCCCACACCATGATGCCGGGTGTTGGCCCTGTGTGCCTCGGTCGTATCCAGTCCTGATTGTGGCGCTCACCTGCACGGCGCCAAACACGCATACGACCATCATTGGCACCAAGGCAGAAGCGACTCTCATCGCTGAAGACGACACGTCTCCATTCGTCCCTCCATTCACACCTGTCGCGACACCACTGGAGGCGGGCTGCACGATGTGAGCGGAAGACGGCCTAACGGTGTGCGGGACCGTAGCCCAGCTTCATGGAGACGGTTGCGAATGGTCCTCGCCGATACCCCAGGAGCAACAGTGTCCCTAATTTGCTGGGAAGTGGCGGTGCGGTCCCCTACGGCACTGCGTAGGATCCTACGGTCTTGGCGTGCATCCGTGCGTCGCTGCGGTCCGGTCCCAGGTCGACGGGCACGTGCACCTTCCGCCGACCACTGGCGACAACATCGATGTACTGTGGAGACCTCACGCCCCACGTGTTGAGCAATTCGGCGGTACGTCCACCCGGCCTCCCGCATGCCCACTATACGCCCTCGCTCAAAGTCCGTCAACTGCACATACGGTTCACGTCCACGCTGTCGCGGCATGCGATGGAGCTCCGTATGCCACGGCAAATTGGCTGACACTGACGGCGGCGGTGCACAAATGCTGCGCAGCTAGCGCCATTCGACGGCCAACACCGCGGTTCCTGGTGTGTCCGCTGTGCCGTGCGTGTGATCATTGCTTGTACAGCCCTCTCGCAGTGTCCGGAGCAAGTATGGTGGGTCTGACACACCGGTGTCAATGTGTTCTTTTTTCCATTTCCAGGAGTGTATACTTCTACTGCCTAAACTGTTAGTGTCATCTCCTACTCACCTTTAAATAATACATGGAAATTTTCTTGACCTGTAGTACAAAATGACTATCATGACGAAACAGTGGAAGTGCTCGCGGGTTTCCAGAAACGGAGAGCACAACGGTAACTAAAGAATACGGCTCTTTACCGGCAATGTCGCTGAATAACTATTTATTTGTCCTAGCAGTGGCTCACGTAATTATAAGTAATATGTGCTTGCGATTATGTAAATGTGACACTTGTACGAGGTGAAAATTTCTGTATTCGATTGACAAAGCAAGTTACTTATATTTGAAGAAAAATATTTTATGCTAAAGTTTGCGAAGTTATTGGTACTGTCAATACTGTGACTCATGCCACATGTACACGACAGTGGAAACGCGACTTGATATATTAATGCTTAAGTGTACATGATTATGCTTGCTAACCGTACTAAACTATTGAAATTATAAGAAAAATTACTTTGCACGCAGAATAAGGGTTCGAGTCGGAATACTACATGCCAAGGTAGAACAAAATCAACTGAATCAACCTACACCTAGACGTTAAACATGAAACCATCTTAAAATTGTGCCATAATATATCATTAGCAAAAAGTGGCTACTTATTTAAACGGTGCTGATTGCTTTCCGTGATGATCATTTCTCCCTATGTAGGTGGGTGCCAACAAAATGTTTTCGAAATCGAAGGAGAAAACTGATGATTGAAATTTCATGAGAAGTTCCCGTCGGAACGAAAAACGCCTTTGTTGTAATGATTGCCACTCCAATTCACGTATCATGTCTGTGACACTATCTCCACTATTTCGCAATAATACAAAAAGAGCTGTCCTTCTTTGTACTTTTTCAGTGTCATCCATCAGTCCCACCTGATGCGGATCCCATACTGCACAGTAATACTCCAGAATAGGGCGGACAAGCGTGGTGTAAGCAGTCTCTTTGGTAGACCTGTTGCACCTTGTAAGTGCTCTGCCAGTGAACCGCATTCTTTGGTTTGCTCTACCGACAATATTATCTATGTGATCTTTCAAATTTAGATTATTTGTAATTGTAATCCCTAAGTATTTAGTTGAATTTACAGCCTTCAGATTTGTGTGACTTATCGCGTAATCGAAATTTAGCTGATTTCTTTTAGTACTCCTGTGAATAACTTCACACTTTTCCTCATTCAGGGTCAATTGCCACTTTCAATTGCCACTTTTCGCACCATACAGATATCTAAATCGTTTTGCAAGTCGTTTTTATCATCTGATGACTTTACAAGACGGTAAATGACAGCATCATCTGCAAACAATCTGAGACGGCTACGCAGATTGTCTCCTATGTCGTTAATATAGATCAGGAACAATAGAGGACCCTGGGGAACGCCGGATATTAGTTCTGTTTTACTCGATGACTTTCCGTCTATTACTACGAACTGTGATCTTTCTGACAGGAAATCACGAATCCAGTCGCACAACTGAGGCGATACTCTGTAGGCACGCAGTTTGGTTGAAAGACGCTTGTGAGGAACGGTGTCGAAAGCCTTCTGGAAATCTAAAAATATGGAATCAATTTGACATCCCTGTCGATAGCACTTTTTACTTCACAAGTGTGAAGAGCTAGTTGTGTTTCGCAAGAACGATATTTTCTGAAACCGTGCTGACTATGTGTCATAATGTTCGAATACAGTATATGTTCCAAAACCCTACTGCAAATCGACGTAAGTGATATAGGCCTGTAACTTAGTAGATTACTCCCATATGTCACACTGTGTACATCCTTGGGTTGGTTCAAGGAGGATGCTCGGACAGCCAAAGTGGTTAAGCCAACAATTTACCATAAGTAAGAAATTCGGAATCGAGCCCTGGTCCAGCACGAATTTTCATACGTCACCAATAGGTAGTACACCTATACCTAATACAGCTGATCTAAAAGAATTCACAGTCAGCGAATAAATTTAGAATTATTTCGTACAGTTGTGACACGTCGACAAGGTCTGTTCTTTCACACTGCATGAAAGATTAACTAGTCGATTGTTTTCCCTTGATCCGGCTTTTTCAATCGAAGGAAACAACAGATTGAAACTAGCCTCTGGGGAAATGTCAGCTATATGAATGTTTTCCACTCACACTCCGTATTTGAGTGATTTGCCTAAAAGTGAGACAATCGACTGACACAGGTGTTTGGCGATTATGTCAGTTATATGAGAGTTTCCTCCCGGTCTCCGGGTAGAAGTGTTTTCACTAACGTACTTTTTCAGCCTTTGCGTTGTGTTGCCAACTTTTTTAGAGGCAAATAATGTACCATGTTTCAATGTGAGGTAAGCAAAAGGTGTATTTCTAAAAATAATTAAATACTATTTTTTCATAGTTTTGGTAACAACTACCAATTTTTTGTTTACTTTGAAAGTTCAATAACTAGTGCCACATTGCAAATTAATATTTGAATAAACGAGTGGCTACTTTTTTGTTTAAACTTGATGAAATTCTTTTCCTCTCTCTCTGTCGGTTTTCATTCGTGATTGAAAGTGGCGGAGGGCGCTTTACGTGCCACTGTCATTACCTCCCTTTTTTGTTCTAGTCGCGTATGGTTCGCGGGAAGAACGACTGCCGGAAAGCCTCCTTGCGCGCTCGATTCCCTCTAATTTTACATTCGTGATCTCCTCGGGAGGTATGAGTAGGGGAGAGCAATATATTCGATACCTCATCCAGAAACGCACCCTCTCGAAACCTGGATAGGAAGCTACACCGCGATGCAGAGCGCCTCTCTTGCAGAGTCTGCCACTTGAGTTTGGTAAACATCTCCGTAACGCTATCACGGTTACCAAATAACCCTGTGACGAAACGCGCCGCTCTTCTTTGGATCTTTTGTATCTCCTCCGTCAACCCGATCTGGTACGGATCCCACACTGATAAGCAATACTCAAGTATAGGTCGAACGAGTGTTTTGTAAGCCACCTCCTTTGTTGATGGACTACATTTTCTAAGGATTCTCCCAATGAATCTCAACCTGGTACCCGCATTACCAACAACTAATTTTATATGATCATTCCACTTCAAATCGTTTCGCACGCATACTCCCAGACATTTTACAGAAGTAACTGCTACCAGTGTTTGTTCCGCTATCATATAATCATACAATAAAGGATCCTTCTTTCTATGTATTCGCAATACATTACATTTGTCTAAGTTAAGGGTCAGTTGCCATTCCCTGCACCAAATGCCTATCCGCTGCAGATCTTCCTGCATTTCGCTACAATTGTCTAATGCTGCAACTTCTCTGAATACTACAGCATCATACGCGAAAAGCCGCATGGAACTTCCGACACTATCTACTAGGTCATTTATATATATTCTGAAAAGCAATGATCCCATAACACTCCCCTGTGGCACGCCAGAGGTTACTTTAACGTCTGTAGACGTCTCTCCATTGAGAACAACATGCTGTGTTCTGTTTGCTAAAAACTCTTCAATCCAGCCACACAGCTGGTCTGATATTCCGTAGGCTTTTACTTTGTTTATCAGGCGACAGTGCGGAACTGTATCGAACGTCTTCCGGACGTCAAGGAAAATGGCATCTACCTGGGCATTTTCTGGGTCTCAACGACAAATAAAGCGAGTTGGGTCTCACACGATCGCTGTTTCCGGAATCCATGTTGATTCCCACAGAGTAGATTCTGGGTTTCCAGAAACGACATGATACGCGAGCAAAAAACATCTTCTAAAATTCTATAACAGATCGACGTCAGATATAGGCCTATAGTTTTGCGCATCTGCTCGACGACCCTTCTTGAAGACTGGGACTAGCTGTGCTCTTTTGCAATCATTTGGAAACTTCCGTTCCTCTAGAGACTTGCGGTACACGGCTGTTAGAAGGGGGGCAAGTTCTTTCGCGTACTCTGTGTAGAATCGAATTGGTATACCGTCAGCCATTTTTTCGTTTGTGCGAGGATTTAGAGAAGGAACTGCAGTGCGGTCTTCCTCTGTGAAACAGCTTTGGAAAAAGGTGATAAGTATTTCAGCTTTACGCGTGTCATCCTCTGTTTCAATGCCATCATCATCCCGGAGTGTCTGGATATGCTGTTTCGAGCCACTTACTGATTTAACGTAAGACCAGAACTTCCTAGAATTTTCTGTCAAGTCGGTATATAGAATTTTACTTTCGAATTCACTGAACGCTTCACGCATACCCCTCCTTGCGTTAACTTTGACATCGTTTAGCTTCTGTTTGTCTGAGAGGTTTTGGCTGCGTTTAAACTTGGAGTGAAGCTCTCTTTGCTTTCGCAGTAGTTTCCTAACTTTGTTGTTGAACCACGGTGGGTTTCCCGTCCCTCACATTTTTACTCGGCACGTACCTGTCTAAAACGCATTTTACGATTGCCTTGAACTTTTTCCATAAACACTCAACATTGTCAGTGTCGGAACAGGAATTTTCGTTTTGATCTGTTAGGTAGTCTGAAATCTGCGTTCTATTACTCTTGCTAAACAGATAAACCTTCCTCCCTTTTTTTGTATTCCTATTTACTTCCATATTCAGGGATGCTGCAACGGCCTTATGATCACTGATTCCCTGTTCTGCGCTTACAGAGTCTAAAAGTTGGGGTCTGTTTGTTATCAGTAGGTCCAAGATGTTATCTCCACGAGTCGGTTCTCTGTTTAATTGCACTCAGTATAATGTCACTCGATGCTCTGTCCGTACCACCCGTCCTAAACATTTGAGTGTCCCATTCTATATCTGGTAAATTGAAATCTCCACCTAAGACTATATCATGCTGAGAAAATTTATGTGAAATGTATTCCACATTTTCTCTCAGTTTTTCTGCCATTAATGCTGCTGAGTCGGGAGGTCGGTAAAAGGAGCCAATTATTAACCTAGCTCGGTTGTTGAGTGTAACCTCCACCCATGATAATTCACTAACGCTCGCTTAGGTGAGACAGGCAGTCCGACCAACCATTCACGATCCGACGACAACCCAACCGATCGACAGTCAACGGACCCACCGACAAGACAACTTCCACTTCACCCGATCAGGGCACAACAGGGAGTTCAGTGGAACAACGTAGAAGATATTGACGCCCACAACCAATCACACATGGAGCTTACAAAGTACACACTGTGCTGGACTGCAACAACACGATGAGGAAACTACAGTGCCTGAAATTTACGTCAACGGCCAGGGCAGGTAACCGGAATGTTAACGACCACAAGGCAGAAGATTCCACTGGTGCACTTCAACTCAAATGACCAAATACAGTGAAACTCCACCGGAGGGTGGCTAGAATTTTCCAACTTGAAAACCAGGTTGTTGCTCGCGGGAATATCCCAACAGCCGACAACGAACACCAAACGACACAATATGAAAAGTCTTGACTAGATGGTAGGTTAAGCCAGAACTCAACTTTCGTGTCCAGGGTCTGTGAGCCACGGGCCTCGTAGCAATGGGAACAGCGCCACACACTCCGATACTGCCTAGAGACTGCCAGCGGGCCCGGCCAAACTACGCCTTGCCGTGTCAGTCAAAATCACACAAACTACACACAGTTTCACGAACACTTGCCCAAAGAACTAGACAATGCTATCTGCAGTGCAATAAGTAGGACGAATAACGAGTCGGCACACACATGGCCAACCCATAAGCGATCACCTGCCAAATACACGTCGTCCGTCAAGATGACAGACCGACGACCAACCAAAGTCGTCCCCACTCAAATCATGTGTGTCGTCAACAGTCGGACGAATCATGGTGGTCTGGACCTAACTGCTGCCGTGCCCTGACTGAACTTGTGCCACGGCCAACTCAAACACTACCAGGTCCGAATTCCACTGCTGGTGCGTTCCAACTAACTGAACGACAGACGACGACCAGGAAGTAATAGCAGTCCCGCTAAGATAATACGGCAGGACCTATATCGATAAGCGCTGCTGCTTCCGCTCGCTGGCAGGTAAGGCAGTAAGTCAGTGACACCAGTAATAGAAAATTAACATAACGAGGTGGCACTACGGTAAAAACAGCGTGTTAAATAAGACATGGCAGGAACACGAGCCACGCAGGCTCACGGTAGAACAGTTTAACGCATCGTAAACTATTAGGGGTGAAATTCGGTCTCCGTTTATTACGGTACGGGTTGCGTTCGCGTTGTCAACTTCTCCTCCAACATTTAAGGGGCTCCGGAAAGGCTCAAAATCATGAAAAGTTCAATTTTTAATTTTTTGCGTTTTCTGAATCTGCAGACTATTACCTTTTAATAGATATATAATTTATTCAATTCCGAAGACTACAACTATTTTTAAATTTTTTTTTGAAATGTGTTCTACATGGGCGTGACCCACTGTGGCGCTGTTAAACTGCTGTCAAATGGTGTTATTATTAACGTCCGTGTTCATCAGGTACATTTTAGTGATGTGAGATAAAGTATGTGTTGCCGCTAACCTGTGATGGTTCAATATGTATCGCTGGTGTGATTGTCGATTGTTTCATGTTTATTTACTCTGTCGTTATCTCGAAAATATTCGTAATTAATTCTGTTTCTTGAGTCTCTGTTTTGTTGAAGTATAATAATGAGTAAAAGTAATTAGAAATCCTCTGAAGGCTTTTAAGAAAAGGAGAAATGTTGGAAAGCCAAAGGTATGTGTTATTACTGTAAACAATAAAGACGATGAAAATCCCCAACATAGCTTGTGTCCCAAAGAAGAAGACAGTTGGTGTAAATACAACAAAGGATTGCTAACTGGTGAAGTGTACACTCATAAGCATAGTCTGCCTCATGCAATAATGGAGGTGATAAAACCTATTTTCAGAGACTTAGCAGCACCTGAACTGTTGAAAAAGTGTATTCACGGAAAAACTCAAAACCCCAATGAAAGTGTAAATAGTGTTATATGGTCGAGAATCCCCAAGACTGTATTTGGTGGAATAGAAACACTTCACTTTGGTGTGTATGACGCTGTTGCGACTTTCAATGATGGCAACATTGTAAGGTGCAAGGTATTTAGAAATATGGGAATGAAGATAGGTTCTAACATGGTACGAGCGATGCTTGCTTTAGACAAGGAACGCCTTCGGGCTGCAGACAGGGCTGTAAAGAGTCTAGAAATACAAGCAAGAGTAAACAGGAGGAGGAACAAGAGGAAGCTGGAGGAGGAGTTTGCAGAGGATGAAGATAATCCATCCTATGGACCTGGAATGCACTAAAAAGTTAATCCAATCTTTGTCGCTCGATTCCCAAAACTTTTATTTTCTCGTACTAATTACATGTTTTCTAAGGATCTTCCAAACATATTTGTTTCAAACTTTCAGTAAATGTTACACAGTACCTTCTGCATAATTTAACACAGCCTTTTTCGAAAAAACTGTATATATTTGAATATATAAATAAAAAATTGCAAAAAAATGTTGTGAATTTTCATTACAATTGAAAAAAAAATCATCTTTAATAACTGAACTAAAATTTTGTAAAATCCCTGTGTTAAGTTGTAGCCCATATTCCAATAAATAATCTGTAAAAAGTTCAACTTCCTACCTCAAATACTTTGTGAGGAAAGATATAATTTATAAGCGTTATTTTAACATTGCAAGTATAGCGCGTTCCGGAGCCCCTTAACGATCACTGGGGACAGGAGTAGCATGAGACAATGTTTTCGGACGAATACAAGTTCTGTTTGTTTGGAAATAGTAGCCCTATTTCTGTTCGCGACAGACAAGAGGGAGTGGCATCACAGTGACTGAATTCGCATAAGACATACAGCGCCATATCAAGGCCTTATGGTGTGGGCTGCTGTTAGGTACAACCACAGATCACAGTTGGTACGTGCCCAGGGCAGTGCTATCAGTGCGACCTGTGTGAATGATGTCCTACAACTCGTAGCCATACTCTGCACAACAGCCCAGACACCAGTTTCAGCAAGACAATGCATGACTAAATGTCGCTGCACGAACACATGCCTTCTTGCTATCACATGATTTGCCCTGACCCGCCAGATCACCAGACCTGTCGCCAATCGAAAATGTGTGGGATATGGTGAAACGATGGATGCAGCGCTGTGACCCAATACCACCACAGATAAACTTTGGAACCAGGTGAACGCAACACGCATGGCTATACCCATAGGACGCCATTCGGGCCTTATACGCATCGATGTCATCAGGCTTGGAACAAATTATCAGGGACCATGGCGGATCCTTTGCCTACTAGACAACAAGATATATGCTGCGGAAATTATAACCACTTCTGCAGAACACACTAATGTATATGTCCTATGAATATGAACGTTCTATCTCTAGCCGTTCAAGATGTTCTGTTTTTTCCAAACATGAGTGTTTTACGAGGAATCAGCACTTCATCCGTCTACAAGCATTGAAATAAGTAACTGGTGTATGATGTGTCGGCAGCTGGGCCAACACCTTGTAGATAGAGGTGGCTTAAAAGGCACGCTAGACTAACGCAGACGGGCGTGAAGTACTGGAACAGGATACGTAATTAATGCTATGAAGAAAAGTACGTAGCTGGTATAATACTTATCTTTAATCAATCATTGTGGTACATCGCACAAAGGAGACTTTAATTACAATCACTGTAAGGCTAATGGCGCCTTGCTAGTTCGTAGCCATTAACTTAGCTGAAGGCTATTCTGTCTCTCGGCTAATGAGAGAGAAAGGCTTCGTACGTCTAGTCGCTAGCTCTGTCGTCCGTACAACTGGGGTGAGTTCGAGTCAGTCTCTCGAGACCTGCCTTGTGGTGGCGCTAGGTTTGCGATCACACAGTGGCGACACGCGGGTCCGACATGTACTACAGGACCGCGGCCGATTTAAGCTACCACCTAGCACGTGTGGTGTCTGGCTGTGACACCACATTCCTCCCCCGGAAATCGGCGAACGGTCGTGAGATAAGGCTTCCGCCCGCCGTGGGGAGGACCCCATGTTGGCGTATGCGATTAGGTGGGGAGCCTAACAACAGGCGAGGCTGTGCCACCCGCACCCGGCCATTCGGTCCGAGGGGAGCTAGGAAACGCCTGAAAACCTAGTCCAGGGTGCACGTCAACATGCGATGTATGCGCCCGTAAAGAGACAGGAGGGGCCGAAGGGTCGACATCCATGTGGTCGGAGAATCCGACGCGCGATGACGACATCTGGTCCGGAGCGGGCAAGAGTTCCATGGCGGAGGACAGCTGGTCACGGGAAGCGATCGGCGGCGCGTGACCCAGGGAGGCGCGTGGCGGCTGCAGCGAAGCGTCCACTGCGGGCGGCGCCGGAGGCAGCTGCGGCGGCTGCGGCAGCTGCGGCGGCGGCGCGACGCCAAGAGGCAAAACGGAAGGCAGCGTCGGTAACACCTGGGGATGAGGTGAGCCAGTAGATGGGTCCCCAGGGTGCTGACCTGACGGCTCCGTCGCTGAAAGCAGACGGGGAGCGGCAGAACCCGGGCGACGACAGAGGCGCAGCTGATTGAGATGCCGACGCACCTCACCAGAGGCCCCCAAAACCAAATACATCGCGCGGCCGAGGCAGCGAAGAATGCGCCCTGCGAGCTAACGCCGTGAACCGCGATAGGTGCGATAGAAGACAACGTCGCCAGGAGCAAAAGCAGGAGTCTGCCGCTGCACAGGAACCTGATGCGGCGGATGCAGCAAAGACATCAAGGTTCGATGAGAACGACCATGGAGCAACTCAGCCGGCGAGCAACCATCGCGGGGCTGAGAGCGATACGAGGACAAAAAGAGCAATAATGCGTCCTCCCGAGAATGCGACTCTTTCAATTTCAACATCTGTGACTTGAAAGTCCGGACCAATCATTCCGCGGCACCGTTTGACTGAGGCGAATACCATTGGCCTTGCAGAAGGACTGAAATTCTGCGGACATGAATTGTGGGCCATTGTCGGAAACAATAGTCTGCGGAAGACCTTCAATGCAAAAGATAGCAGACAAGGCTTGGATTGTGGCAGAAGACGTCGTGGAAGACATCCGGACAACAAAAGGAAAATTACTGAAAGCATCATCCACAACCAACCAACGAGCATTCCAGAATGGACCAGCAAAATCGATGTGCAAGCGTTGCCAAGGGGAAGTGGCTTTCGGCCATGCAAAGAATTTCCGCGGCGGTGCGGATTGTTGTTCGGCACACGCCACGCAAGAGGAGCACAGATTCGCAATCGCAGCATCGATTCCGAACCAAGTACAGTGCTGACGAGCAAGTTGTTTCGTACGCACTATACCCCAATGATCGTGGTGAAGAAGCCGTAAGACAGAGGACTGTAACGAACGTGGGACCACGACTCGGGACTGATCATTATCAGAACGCAACAACAAAACACCACGTCGTACAAAAAGTCTCTCCTTGTGAGCAAAAAATCGGCGAACCAGCGGATCCTCGATCCGTGACTTGGACAAGGGCCATTGCGTAGCAACAAAACGCAAAACGGGAGCAAGGACAGGGTCAGCAGCCGTGGCTGTAGCGACACGACGAAAATCAATCGGAAACGATGCGACCACGTCATCGGTTTCCGCATCAATGAACATGCAAGCAAGTTCGGAAGAATCGAATGCTTTATCCGCAGCAACAGGCAAACGGGACAACGCATCAGCGTTTCCATGCTTAGCAGTGGACCGATACAAGATATCGTAGCGGTACTGCGAGAGGAAAAGAGACCAGCGAATGAATTTCTGCGCCGTACGCGGAGGTACCGGCTGGTGCGGATGAAAAAGCGATGTCAAAGGTTTGTGGTCCGTGATGATGGTAAAGTGACGACCATACAAGAAATCGTGAAACTTAGTAACACCAAACACGAGAGCTAAAGCCTCTTTCTCTATCTGTGAAGAATTTCTTTGCGCAGATGAGAGCAATTTTGACGCAAAGGCAATAGGGCGATCATGCGATCCATCGTTGTGCGCAAGCACAGCACCTATCACGAAATCCGATGCATCTACCATCAACAAATGGGGTTTCTGGGGATCGAACGGCGTAAGGGAAGTATGTGAAAGCAACGCCGATTGCAACTGGCGAAAGGCGCGTTCGCATTCCGTCGTCCAGACGAACGGAACACCTTTACGGCGTAAGCGATGAAGCGGTGCTGAAATGGAAGAGGCAAGGGGAACATATTTATGGTAGTAATTAATTTTCCCCAACACACTTTGCAGCTGTTTCAAGTTCTGCGGTGACGGCAAATCCTGTATGGCACGGAGGTGCTCTGGACTCGGATGTATTCCTTGGGCATTGAGGACATGGCCCAGGTAGGGTAAATCCCGAGCAAAAAACACACATTTTTCCTTCCTCAAGCGAAGACCATTTTGTCGCAAGACCTGAAATAATGTTCGGAGATTTTGCAAATGTTCGGCTTCTGTCTTTCCGGAGATCACAATATCGTCCAGATAGTTCGCAGCAGTAGGGACCGACGCACAAATACTTTGTAAATATTGCTGAAACAATGCAGGGGCGGATGCACACCCGAAAGGCAGTCTTTTGAATCGATACAAGCCAAGATGCGTGTTTACCACCAAGACGCGCTGGGATTCTTCATCCACAGGTATTTGCAAGTACGCATCTGCTAGGTCCAACTTTGAAAAATATTTTCCCGGGCACAGTTTGTCAAAAAGATCTTCCGGGCGGGGCAAAGGAAAAGTAGCAGTTACTAGTTGTGGATTCACAGTTGCCTTGAAGTCCACACAAAGTCTCAATTTTCCGGAAGGTTTTGGCAAAATTACTAAGGGTGAGGCCCAGAGAGAAGCCTGCACACGTTCAATTACACCTTGAGATTCTAAATCGTTTAATGTTCTTGCGACCTCATCACGCAATGCGTGGGGAACATTGCGCGCTCTGAAAAACTTCGGTTGCGCGTTTGCTTTCAGTGCCAAATGTGCTTCATAGTTCTTAGCGCAACCAAGGCCCAGTGCAAAAATGTCCGCAAATTCTTCACATAGACTAGAAACACTGGCGGAAGGCACAGTCTGAATCACTGAGAGGACCTGATTTACTATAGCCAAGTTAAACAACTGAAATAAATCTAAACCAAACAAGTTCACTGCAGTAGAAGAACGAAGAACGTAAAATGACACAAGTTTTGTTTGTCCCTTGTATGTTGCAAGAAGGCTGCACTGTCCTAACACTGGTATTTTCTGGCCTGAGTAACTATTGAGCTGAACATTTGCGGCACGCAACGGAGGTTTGCCCAGTTGGTTGTACGTGTCGTGATTGAGCAATGAAACTGCAGCTCCGGTATCGAGCTGGAATGGTATCACTTTGCCTGCAAAGTCTAAGTCGACAGAAAGTTTATTGTCCTGCTGACGACAAAAGCGACTGTGTTGTGCAACTGGAACAGACACTGGGACAGAATCACGTGCGACGTGACGGGACGTCCGTCGACGTCGACGCACACTTTTTGTGGAATGAACACTGTCACCGGACGGGGTGGAATGAACTACATGAATATCCATGGGCGAAGGTTCACGAGCCTGAGTTTCCTTGGTTCGATTCCGGCGCGAAGCAAAGGGCCTGGAATTGGTGTGAGTGTCTGATCGGAGCTTTTTCTGGCAAACACTTTGGACATGTCCTTTCTTATGACAGTAAAAGCAAATAGCTTGGCGTGACGGGCAATTTTCACGCGAATGTTGAGTTGCACACCGCGGGCATGATTTCACTGCATTAGCTTGCTTACGCGGCGCACGTGTTTGCGAGCTAGGCTGCCGCTGTGCTGACGGGCGCGAGGGCCGCTGAGCGTCCCGTGCAGCGGGCCCGGCGGGCCGGTTAATGTGACACACTGCCGGCGAAGTTGCAAATGAGTCCTGAGCAAAGTCAAGTGTGTCTTGCCTCTCCAATATGTCTATCACTTGTTGAAGGGAGGGATTAACTAGTTTCAAAATCTGTTCCCGTATGCGAACATCAGAAACGTTCTGTGCTATTGCATCACGCACCATAGTATCTGAATAAGGAAGTCCACATTCGCATTCAAACGCACACTCCCTAGTAAGTCCTTGCAATGTCGCAACCCACTCCCTATTAGTCTGACCGGCCGTACGTTTTGTACGAAAGAACGTATACCTTTTTGCAATGACATTTACTGTTTCCTTGAAATAGGCATCTAAAGCAGACAAAAGTTCTTCGTAGGACAGAGTTGCTACGTCGCGCCGGGGAAACAACTTCACTATCACACGGTAGGTGGACACACCGACACAAGAAAGCAAAAACGGCTGCCGCTCATTACCTTGAATTCTGTAGGCGGCGAGGTGGAAGGCGAATTGACGGGACCACTCTTGCCAGGACTCGTGGGTTGCATCAAAGGGTCTGAATTGAGGTGCAACAGCATGTTGTGGCTGCGGTAGCGATGAAGCGGCGGCGGCCGCATCGGTGTGCAGCGCACGTTGACCCTGGACGAGCTGTCCAAGAGCATCCAATAACGCCTGCATCTGCTGATTCTGCAAGCGATAAAATTCGGACAGTACATCTGGAGATTGTGGCGAAGCCATGACACAAAGAAATTAGGGCAAAGTAAAACACAAGATCCGTTGTAGACTCGTCGCCATGTGATGTGTCGGCAGCTGGGCCAACACCTTGTAGATAGAGGTGGCTTAAAAGGCACGCTAGACTAACGCAGATGGGCGTGAAGTACTGGAACAGGATACGTAATTAACGCTATGAAGAAAAGTACGTAGCTGGTATAATACTTATCTTTAATCAATCATTGTGGTACATCGCACAAAGGAGACTTTAATTACAATCACTGTAAGGCTAATGGCGCCTTGCTAGTTCGTAGCCATTAACTTAGCTGAAGGCTATTCTGTCTCTCGGCTAATGAGAGAGAAAGGCTTCGTACGTCTAGTCGCTAGCTCTGTCGTCCATACAACTGGGGTGAGTTCGAGTCAGTCTCTCGAGACCTGCCTTGTGGTGGCGCTAGGTTTGCGATCACACAGTGGCGACACGCGGGTCCGACATGTACTACAGGACCGCGGCCGATTTAAGCTACCACCTAGCACGTGTGGTGTCTGGCTGTGACACCACAGTGTAGGCTAAAAATTCGTGCCGGACCGGGACTCGAACGCAGATGGATCGCTTCTCTAGAACCGTTACCTCAACTACCTCAGCCATCCTGACCCGTTTCCTGTCCAACCCAAATGCCAACCTGTGACGGCATGTAGCGCGCCATACGTCACCCTCACTGCTCGTAGCTCTGAAATTACCCGGGGCCATTCTCGCTCATATAAATGAATCTATATGATTCTGTTGTCATCAGTGAGATGGATGAAGTCATGATAAAACGACTCCATCCACCTGTCCATCTACAAGCACTGAAATGAATCAGTTGTGGAGGCTGAAAATTTGTGCCAGACCAGGTAACGAAACCTGATGCTCTGCTCCTGTAGAGTGTCTGCCTTAACCGGCTGGACCATAACTTCCCACACAGTCAAATTCTCAGCCTACCACTCGGAAGTGGCGCCCCCGCCCATTAACCCCACTACCCATAGCATTCGCTACGTCCCACAGGAGTTCAGAAGATACGGTGCTTCCGCACTGAAAGTACCTAGTAACATCCTCACTCAGATAGACACTGCCGGAAAAAAAGTAGAACTCCTGGAGACAATGTCGATTTTGACTGATGACAGCATATGTCATCTGGGGAATAATAGATACGCTGATAGTTGCTGCAGAATCATCCATCAGCATACTGCCATATGAGCACTATCTGTATGTATCTTTTAATAGGAAATGCCGACAGCCAGAAAGTGTGGTGTGGTGCAAACATGTGAAGCAAGGAGGTATCCATGCCACAGAGACGTACTCGTGCGCTCTGCAGCCTACTGAGCGAGTTTGAAAGCGGTCAGATCGTGGCCTTCCAAATGGCGGGATTGTCCTTTCAGAGAATTGCCACACCAGTTGGACGTGGTGGTACCAGTGCTCAGGTGACCCTGTAGACGACTCCGCGCAGGGAAGCCGTGCAGTCCCAGGCGCCATGCCACGGTTGGCGCATCTCCCCCCGTCAGAGGTTGGAGGCCTCCCTCAGGCATGGGCGTGTGTGTTGTCCTTAGCGTAAGTTAGTTTAACTTAGGTTCAGTAGTGTGTAAGCCTAGGGACCGATGACCTTAGCACTGTCGCCTGATAAACAAAGTAAGAGCCTACGGAATATCAGACCAGCTGTGTGGCTGGATTGAAGAGTTTTTAGCAAACAGAACACAGCATGTTGTTCTCAATGGAGAGACGTCTACAGACGTTAAAGTAACCTCTGGCGTGCCACAGGGGAGTGTTATGGGACCATTGCTTTTCACAATATATATAAATCATCTAGTAGATAGTGTCGGAAGTTCAAATGGTTCAAATGGCTCTGAGCACTATGGGACTCAACTGCTGGGGTCATTAGTCCCCTAGAACTTAGAACTAGTTAAACCTAACTAACCTAAGGACATCACAAACATCCATGCCCGAGGCAGGATTCGAACCTGCGACCGTAGCGGTCTTGCGGTTCCAGACTGCAGCGCCTTTAACCGCACGGCCACTTCGGCCGGCCAGTGTCGGAAGTTCCATGCGGCTTTTCGCGGATGATGCTGTAGTATACAGAGAAGTTGCAGCGTTAGAAAATTGTAGCGAAATGCAGGAAGATCTGCAGCGGATAGGCACTTGGTGCAGGGAGTGGCAACTGTCCCTTAACATAGACAAATGTAATGTATTGCGAATACACAGAAAGAAGGATCCTTTATTGTATGATTATATGATAGCGGAACAAACACTGGTAGCAGTTACTTCTGTAAAATATCTGGGAGTATGCGTGCGGAACGATTTGAAGTGGAATGATCATATAAAATTAATTGTTGGTAATGCGGGTACCAGGTTGAGATTCATTGGGAGAGTGCTTAGAAAATGTAGTCCATCAACAAAGGAGGTGGCATACAAAACACTCGTTCGACCTATACTTGAGTATTGCTCATCAGTGTGGGATCCGTACCAGATCGGGTTGACGGAGGAGATAGAGAAGATCCAAAGAAGAGCGGCGCGTTTCGTCAGAGGGTTATTTGGTAACCGTGATAGCGTTACGGAGATGTTTAATACACTCACGTGGCAGACTCTGCAAGCGAGGCGCTCTGCATCGCGGTGTAGCTTGCTCGCCAGGTTTCGAGAGGGTGCGTTTCTGGATGAGGTATCGAATATATTGCTTCCCCCTACTTATACCTCCCGAGGAGATCACGAATGTAAAAGTAGAGAGATTAGAGCGCGCACGGAGGCTTTCAGACAGTCGTTCTTCCCGCGAACCATACGCGACTGGAACAGGAAAGGGAGGTAATGACAGTGGCACGTAAAGTGCCCTCCGCCACACACCGTTGGGTGGCTTGCGGAGTATAAATGTAGATGTAGATGTAGATGTAGATGTAGAATTTGGTCCCGTAGGAACTTACCACAAATTTCCAAATTTGTAGATGACTTTCTGGACGTCCAGGCAGCACAGACGCCCGTCAGAATCTTTGTACTGAAAGGGCAGCACTGGCAGATCATACAGCTACCACATCAAAAATAAAAGGGTTGGTGAGCCCAGACGTGTCAAAAAGAACTATTGCGCTTCGGCTATTAGGAGTGTGAATAGGGGCACGCACACCTCTATCCCGTTTTCCACGCCACAGCATCGACGTACAGGGCGCGACTTGTGCCGTCAGAGGACCACTTGGAAGATGGAATGGTGTGATGTGGTCTTCAGTGATGAAAGCGGATTCTGCCTGCATTGAAGTGACGGTTGTTTTGCGTATACGAGGTAAACCTGGTGAGCTCTGTCCCGTGGAGTGCATTCGTTCAACACACACTGGCGCCCCCCCCCCCCTGCGGGTTCGGGGGTTTAGTCCCGCGGTATTCCTGCCTGTCGTAAGAGGCGACTAAAAGGAGTCCCACCCCCTCAAGGGGGTCGCTAGCGCCTGCGTCCGGAGACGGACGGTTCCACGACCTCTATTTGCGGTCATTTTGCTTTTTCACTTCTCGTTTCTTCCTTCCTTTGGTTGGTTCCTTTCTTTGCTCTTCTCCACCTCACTGTCTTCCTTACTCTTTCCCTTGTGTTCTTGTCCTTGCCTTCTCATTGCTTTCTTCTCCTTGCCTTCTCATTGCCTTCTTCTCCTTGCCTTCTCATTGCCTTCTTCTCCCTGCCTTCTCTAGTCTCCGCCTCGGCGTTTGAGACAGTCTGTCCTCTCTCTCCCTTTTCCTCTTCTTCCTTCCTCCCTGTGCGTGCCTGAAGGCCGACCCACGCGTTCGCACCGCCCTGGGTAGACATGTAAGGCACGCACGCACCCCCTGGTAAAGGCCAGGCCCAGGGAGGGGTGATTGCCTGAGCTGATACCTTCTGACCATGCCGATTGGTCCCTCTGTCTGTTTCTCGGGAGGTGTGACCTGAGGTGTAAACATTCACCTAAGGCGGGAGTGCCCTCTGAGAGGGTCCCCACAAGGAAGGAGCGCGCCATCGGAGACGCTGGCAATCATGGGGGATTCCTCCGCAATGGATTTCACTCCATCTCTCTCGACTTCTGCCCAAAAACGGAAACATGACCAGCCACCAGTGACAAAAGTACTACCGCCTGCCCCACAGTTCCTCGTCGTTTCTTGCTCTGAGGACGGAAAGGATTTTTCTTCTGTCAACCCTTTCGTTATCCAGAAGGGCGTAGATGCCATAGCCGGATCTGTCAATTGCGTAACGGTACCTTATTACTAGAAACTGAGAGCGCCTTTCAGGCACAAAAACTGCTTCGGGCCACACTCCTGTACACGTTCCCTGTCCGCGTGGAGGCTCACCGAACTTTGAATTCGTCTTGTGGTGTAGTCTATACTAGCTCCCTCGACGGGTTGACTGACGAGGAGATTCAATCTTTCCTCGCTGAGCAGGGCGTGACGGCTGTCCATTGGGTCATGGAAAAGGTCAACAATGACCTTGTACCGACCCGGACACTTTTCTTGACCTTCGATAGTGTTAAGCTGCCATCGCGCATCAAGGCGGGCTACGAGGTTATTTCTGTTCGCCCCTATGCCCGACACCTACGCGCTGCTACCAGTGTCAGCGTTTCAATCACACTCGACAGTCTTGTTCCAATGCGGCTAAATGTGTCACTTGTGGCAGGGATGCCCATGAGGGTGACTGTCCACCTCCGTCTCCTCGTTGTGTGAACTGTCAGGGTGACCATGCCGCATCCTCCCGCGACTGTCCTGTCTATAAGGAAGAACGCTGTATCCAAGAAATTCGGGTCAAAGAGAAAGTGTCCACCTCGGCTGCTCGCAAGCTATTGGCTAGTAGGAAGCCCACGCTGCTCCCAGCGGGGAAATACAGTACTGTCCTCGCCTCTCCTCGGACTACCAGGGAGGTGGCAACCCAGACATGCGATCTGACCTTCAGCACCACGGTCGTCCGTTCGGCCAGTGCTAAGATCGCGCGGTCGACGTCTCCTCTTCGTCCCATCACCACACAGACACCAGCCCCTTCATCAGCTTCTGTTAAGACGAAGACCCAGAGGTCTGATGCACGGGCCTTCAAGAAGGAACCGTCCCGTGCAGACTTCCTACGTACCTCGACCTCCCAGCCTTCGACCGGTACTTCCACCAAACGTCCTTCCAAGAAGTCTCATAGGAAGCACAGTTCTCCTTCTCCGCCACGGCGCATTTCTTCTCCTGCGCCACCCAGCGGTTGCCGCCCCAGGCCGTCATCCGTTTCGCCTGGCCGCACCGCTGGTAGCCGAACATCTGGCCGTTCACCGGCGGAGGAAGCTCCCCCTCCCGGCCATCTTCCCAAGATGGCTGATGAACCTATAGACCCAATGGACGATGACTGTCCGCCTACTGATAGCGGCGGCAGTGCTCGCTCGAAGCCAGGCCCTCAGCGGCCTTCGCTCCAACCGAGAGGACTTGCAGTTGCTGCTCCGCTTGCACCGTCCGCTCGTCGTAGCCCTCCAGGAAACGAAGCTACGCCCATGCAATCAAATTGCCTTGGCACACTACACCTCTGTGCGTTTTGACCTACCCCCTGTGGTAGGTATCCCGGCTCATGGAGGGGTTATGTTGCTGGTCCGGGATGATATTTACTACGATCCCATCACGTTGCACACCGGCCTGCAGGCAGTTGCCATCCGCATTACTCTCCCCACTTTTACATTTTCAATTTGTACCGTTTACACTCCATCGTCATCTGCCGTTACCAGGGCAGACATGATGCAACTAATTGCTCAGCTACCTGCACCATTTTTGTTAACTGGCGACTTCAATGCCCACCATCTCCTTTGGGGCTCTCCAGCATCCTGCCCGAGGGGCTCCCTGTTAGCAGACCTTTTCAACCAGCTCAATCTTGTCTGCCTCAATACTGGCGCCCCAACTTTTCTTTCGGACACATCTCACAGCTATTCCCATTTAGACCTCTCTATATGTACTCCCCAACTTGCACGCCGGTTTGAGTGGTATGCACTTTCTGATACATATTCGAGCGACCACTTCCCGTGTGTTATCCATCTCCTGCAGCATACCCCCTCTCCGTGCTCATCTAGTTAGACCATCTCCAAAGCAGACTGGGGGCTCTTCTCTTCCAGGGCGACCTTTCAGGATCAAACCTTCACAAGCTGCGATCGTCATGTCGCACACCTCACGGAAGTCATTCTCGCTGCTGCTGAATATTCCATCCCTCACCCTACTTCTTCTCCACGTCACGTACCGGTCCCCTGGTGGACCGCAGCATGTAGAGACGCTTTACGTGCTCGTCGACGTGCTTTACGCACCTTTAAACGCCACCCTACAGTGGCGAATTGTATCACTTATAAACGATTACGTGCGCAGTGTCGTCGTATTATTAAAGAAAGCAAGAAAGCCAGCTGGGCTGCTTTCACAAGCACCTTCAACAGTTTTACTCCTTCTTCTGTTGTCTGGGGTAGCCTGCGCCGGCTATCTGGCACTAAGGTCCACTCACCAGTTTCTGGCTTGACGGTCGCGAATGACGTCCTTGTGGCCCCTGAGGATGTCTCCAATGCCTTCGGCCGCTTTTTCGCCGAGGTTTCGAGCTCCACTCATTACCACCCCGCCTTCCTCCCCCGCAAACAGGCAGAGGAGGCTAGGCCACCTAACTTCCGCTCCTCGAATCGTGAAAGTTATAATGCCCCATTCACCATGCGGGAACTCGAAAACGCACTTGGGCGATCACAGTCCTCCGCTCCAGGGCCTGATTCTATTCATATTCAGATGCTGAAGAACCTTTCTCCTGCGGGTAAAGGTTTTCTTCTTCGTACTTACAATCGCATCTGGATTGAGGGACATGTTCCCGCATGCTGGCGCGAGTCTATTGTTGTCCCGATTCCTAAGCCGGGGAAGGACAAGCACTTGCCTTCCAGTTATCGACCCATCTCGCTTACCAGTTGTGTCTGTAAAGTGATGGAGCGAATGGTTAACTCTCGATTGGTTTGGCTGCTCGAGTCTCGACGCCTACTTACCAATGTACAATGTGGATTTCGTAGGCGCCGGTCTGCTGTTGACCATCTGGTTACCTTGTCGACCTTCATTATGAATAACTTCTTGCGGAAGCGCCCGACCGCGGCTGTGTTCTTTGATTTGGAGAAGGCTTACGACACCTGTTGGAGGGCGGGCATTCTCCGCACCATGCATACATGGGGCCTTCGCGGTCGCCTCCCTCTTTTTATTCGTTCCTTTTTAATGGATCGACAGTTCAGGGTACGTGTGGGTTCTGTCCTGTCCGACACCTTTCGCCAGGAGAATGGGGTGCCACAGGGCTCAGTTTTGAGCGTCGCTCTCTTCGCCATCGCGATCAATCCAATAACGGATTGCCTCCCAGCTGATGTATCAGGCTCCCTTTTCGTGGACGATTTTACCATCTATTGCAGCGCGCAGTGTACACGTGTCCTGGAGCGCTGTCTTCAGCGTTCTCTTGACCGTCTTTACTCCTGGAGTGTCGCCAACGGCTTCCGTTTTTCTGCCGAGAAGACGGTCTGTATTAACTTCTGGCGCTACAAAGAGTTTCTCCCACCGTCCTTACGACTCGGTCCCGTTGCTCTCCCAATCGTGGAGACAACAAAATTTTTAGGTCTTACATTTGACAGGAAACTTAGCTGGTCTCCACATGTGTCATATTTGGCTGCCCGTTGTACCCGTTCTTTAAATGTCCTCCGTGTTCTCAGTGGTATGTCGTGGGGAGCGGATCGAACCGTCCTGCTTCGTCTATATCGGTCGATCGTCCGCTCCAAGCTGGATTATGGGAGCTTCGTATACTCCACTGCATGGCCATTCATCTTACATCGGGGTTTACGACTTGCGATCGGAGCGTTTTATACTAGTCCCGTAGAGAGTCTTCATGCTGACGCTGGCGAATTGCCACTCACCTACCGGCGCGATATACTGCTTTGTCGGTATGCCTGTCGGCTACTGTCAATGCCCGACCACCCGTCTTATCGTTCCTTTTTTGACGACTCTCTCGACCGTCAATACGGGTTGTATGTCTCTGCCCTGCTACCTCCTGGAGTTCGCTTTCGTCGCCTCCTTCAACACCTTAATTTTTCACTCCCTGCAACCTTTCGAGTGGGCGAGAGCCACACGCCACCTTGGCTCCAGGCTCAGGTCCGCGTTCACCTTGACCTCAGCTCGCTCCCAAAAGAGGTTACCCCCGGTTCGGTCTACCACTCCCGTTTTGTTGAACTTCGTTCGAAGTTCATCAATATGACCTTCATTTATACAGATGGCTCAAAGACCAATGACGGGGTCGGGTGTTCTTTTATTGTTGGGGCACAAAGTTTCAAATACCGGCTCCATGGCCATTGTTCGGTCTTCACAACTGAGCCCTTTGCCCTCTACCAGGCTGTTCTTTACATCTGCCGCCACCGACATTCTGCTTATGTCATCTGCTCCGATTCCCTGAGCGCCATCCAGAGCCTCAGTGATCCGTATCCGGTTCACCCTTTCGTGCACCGGATCCAACGCTCTCTTCAGCAGCTGGTGGACGTCGGTTCTCTGGTTAGCTTTATGTGGGTCCCTGGCCATGTCGGTATCCCTGGGAACGAAGCTGCAGATGCCGCGGCCAAGGCTGCGGTCCTCCAGCCTCGGAAAGCTTCTTGTTGTGTCCCTTCGTCGGATTGTAGCAGGGTCATTTGTCGGCGCATTTTATCGCTGTGGCATGCCGATTGGGCTGCACTTACAGACAACAAGCTTCGGGCCTTGAAACCTCTTCCCGCGGCTTGGACGTCCTCCTCCCGCCCTTCTCGGCGGGAGGAGGTCGTTTTGGCCCGGTTACGCATTGGACACTGCCGGTTCAGCCATCGCCATCTGCTGACGGCTGCGCCGGCGCCGTTCTGCCCATGTGGGCAATTGCTGACGGTCCGCCACATTTTAATGTCCTGTCCGGATTTTAACACACTGCGTCTAGATCTTAACCTGCCATGTACTCTAGATGCCATTTTAGCGGATGACCCACGAGCAGCTGCTCGCGTTCTTCGTTTTATCAATTTGACAAACCTCTCTAAGGACATTTGATGATGCTGTTTTTTAATCCTTTGCCTGTCAGTCTGTCTTTTATCGTGTTTTCCCTTTTAGTTGTTGTTTTAAACTTGTGCCTCGCGGTGCATTCTTAACGTAGCCAGGGCGCTAATGACCATTGAAGTTGTGCGCCCTAAAACCACAAAAAAAAAAAAAAAACACTGGCGCCACCCCAGGTCTGAGGTGCGACAAGCTACAAGCCTCATTCACCTTTGGTGTTTCCGGAGGGTACGAAAACCAGCACTTGGCCGTAAAGAAACTATGTTACGAGAAATCAGGACTTCAGCTACCTACCGGGTGAACAAAAAATCAGTATAAATTTGCAAACTGAATAAATCACGGAATAATGTAGAGAGAGAGGTACAAATTGACACACATGCTTGGAATGATATGGGTTTATTAGAACCAAAAAAATACAAAAGTTCAAAAAATGTCCGACAGATGGCGCTTCATCTGATCAGAATAGCAACAATTGGCATAACAAAGTAAGACAAAGCAAAGATGATGTTCTTTACAGGAAATGCTCAATATGTCCACCATCATTCCTCAACAATAGCTCTAGTCAAGGAATTATGTTGTGAACAGCTCTGTAAAGCATCTCCGGAGTTACGGTGAGGCATTGGCGTCGGATATTGTCTTTCAGCATCCCTAGAGATGTCGGTCGATCACGATACACTTGCGACGTCCAGTAACGCCAAAGTCGGTAATCGCACGGACTGAGGTCTGGGGATCTGGGAGGCCAAGCGTGACGAAAGCGGCGGCTGAGCACACGATCGTCACCAAACGACGCGCGCAAGAGATCTTTCAGGCGTCTAGCAATACTTTTATTTCGTTCTATAAAACCCCATGTCATTCCAAGCATGTGTGTCAATTTTTACCTCTCTATCTACATTATTCCGTGGTTTATTAAGTTTTCAAATTTATTCTGACTTTTTATCACCCGGTACATGCATTAAAATAAACCAACGGTCTGACCTCGAACCCAGGTGCTGCGCTTCTCTAGAATGGTTCCCTTAATCGCCTCAGCCATCCGGGCACACTTCCTGTGCAGCCAAAATTCTCGACCTGTCACCCACATGTAGCTCCCTCATCCATTAGCCACTCTGTTTGTAGCATTCGCTGAGTCCTGTAAGAGTGTGGAAGATATGGTACATCTGCCCTAAAAGAACTAGCTCCATCCTTGTTCATGTCCAACAGAAAAGACACCGCTGATGGTATAGTGGCCGTAAAGAAACTATGTTATGAGGAATCAGGACATCAGCAGCCTACAGGAATGGAAAAAATCATTGGTGACGGCTGAAAATTTGTGCGTACCAGGAGGGAAACCTGGATGCACTGCTTCTGTGGAATTGGTGCCTTAACCAGATCGGTCATCTGGCCACGCTTCCCGTCCAACCCAAGTTTCCAACCTTAACGACCATGTGCCTTCTGAGTTGGGAAGTGGTGCATTCGACTTAGAGTGCCTAGATCTCCCTTGCTGTCTATTCTGTCGTTCAGGGTGGTCGGGGGGGGGGGGGGGGGGGGAGGGTAGCGGATGGGAAAATTACTCCATTTTCCAGTTCCTAGACAACACGGACGCTTGCCGAAATGTTGTGCCCGTTAGATGCTGACATTTACTAGCCATGGTAAAAATTGCTGTTTGGAAGAGCGCGCTGCAGCGCATAGTGTGAAGCGGTCGCCCTCCGTTTCTGGCGGTGGCGCCGCTGTGGCAGTCGCAGCTTTGGTGTCTCCCTCTGGTGGGAAAGGGGAAAGGTAGCCTGTTCACGTGCATTTAAGGGGCGCTATGAGCTCGCTAGGCGGCGAGTCTGGTCAGTTGGTCAGCCGGGTCAGTGTGGCGCAGTCAGTGTCTGTCTGTCGTCCGGAGTGCTAGTGTGTGTTAGGCCCAAGCCCCTACGATGCTGTAGCGGGGAAGCGAGGCAACTGTCCCCCAATTGAAGCAGCTGATCGCCGCCATTTGCAGGGATGAATCCTAGTACTGGGGTTGTGATTTCACGTATATGAGACGCAACAAGAGCAAATTGAAGCACAAATTAAACACATGTTTAAATGTAAGCGTAGGCTTCCGCGGCCGTTGTCTTCTTCAATAAAATTCTTCAGGGTATCAGACCGCATCGTCATAATTTAAAATGCGCCAACGTTTCGGCCAGCGTTGCAGCTAGCCTTCATCAGGGCCTTACGTTAACTGCTAAATGAACACACTTGGTTCCTTAAATAGCTGCACGAGAAAACCGTGTCGTTACTTGATTGGCTGTAAAAGGAGGAGGAGGAGGGGTGAAAGGTATGCTTTGTTGGTGTAGCATTCGCTGGGTCCTGAGGAGGCACAGAGCATTGCTGTGTTACCATATGTACAAGGGGTCACCGAACGTATTGGCAAAATTCTACGAAAAGCCGACATCAAACCAATTTTCCGAAGCACAAACAAAATATCAGACATGCTCGGTTCTACCAAGGATGCAGTTGACAAACTACACACAGCTGGCGTGTATGAAATTGGTTGTGCGTGTGGATTAGTCTACATAGGTGAGACGGGACGTCCGATTAGCACAAGGCTCTCGGAACATGAAAGATATATCCGCCTGAAACAACACACTAAGTCAGCAGTGGCGAAACACCGAGACGAGTGCGGGAAACCAATATTTTTTCAAGAAGCCCGCGTCCTGGCGAAACAGCCTCTCACTTTCAAAAGAAAGATTAGAGAGGCGATAGAAATAGCCAAAAGACCCGCCAACATGAATAGAGAGGACGGGTACAAGCTTCCGAGGTCTTGGCTGCCTGCAATAGCAGGGCTACGGAGCGGCGGCAGAGCCGTGGCGGCCCATGCAGACACGCGGAGAGCCGCAGTAGTGGTCGCGAGCACACAAAGCAATGGCACACCGCAGCCGGCTTCTGGACAGCATGGAAACAGTGTGACGTCACAGCCATCACCTGTTCGCTATTCGTCCGTCTCCTCCAATGGGGTGGATTAATATAAAGACCAATAGAAAACAGCTATTTCAGCCAATGACAGATAATAAAGGAAACACCAATAAAGCATACCTTTCACTCCTCCTCCTCCTCCTTTTACAGCCAATCAAGTAACGACACGGTTTTCTCGTGCAGCTATTTAAGGAACCAAGTGTGTTCATTTAGCAGTTAACGTAAGGCCCTGATGAAGGCTAGCTGCAACGCTGGCCGAAACGTTGGCGCATTTTAAATTATGACGATGCGGTCTGATACCCTGAAGAATTTTATTGAAGTAAACACATGTTTGTTTAAAAAAGTACTGAGTATTCGAGTCTATTTTAAAAGTATACTTAAATGAATGAAGTTTCCTAATTTCCGAAATACGTCTGTATAGAGATGCGAAATTTAAGAATGTAAGGCTCTTTCCTAGCAAGGTGGAGCGAGTTTACATCGAGTTATTTGCATTAGATAATTGCACGAAACTTTTAAAGTAGCAGACAGTACGATTATTATTTAATTTACGTAATTTTCCTGTCAGGTCCTGTTTGCTTTCAAAAAATGGTTCAAATGGCTCTGAGCACTATGGGACTTAACTGCTGAGGTCATTAGTCCCCTAGAACTTAGAACTAGTTAAACCGAACTAACCTAAGGACATCACAAACATCCATGCCCGAGGCAGGATTCGAACCTGCGACCGTAGCGGTCTTGCGGTTCCAGACTGCATCGCCTTTAACCGCACGGCCACTTCGGCCGGCCCTGTTTGCTTTTTGCCGACCACTGTGTACATTTTGCACGCTTACTTTTGTTTAGCACAGTATTGTCTACACTCGAATTTTGGTATGATTAATTGTAATAACCCATATCACTTTAAGTACCGTAGGAATTTCATTCGCACATTAGTTTTTAACACTGAAAGTGGTTGAGTTTGCAACATTTAATCAAATATTTGACCATTTACGAAGTATAATCACCACCTGACACCACATGTTAAGTATCTAAACGCAATTATTCGACCTACCTCTGATTCATACTTAATATATGATTGCTTGCCTTGGTAACCTGGAAAAGGAACGTTCAATATTATATACACTGACAGTATTTCCACACTATTTAACCTAGGCCTATATTGGTCGATTTCCAGGGCACTATACCTTTTTCAAATGAGTTGGAAATCCAAATACTGTCGGTATAGCATCATCCTTCAGTTGACGTCTATTTACATAATTTTCCATGTAACAATTGTCTTCAAAATGAAGAGAGCACAGTAAATGATTTGCTGTCGGTTGGAAGTTCTCTCTCCGAGTAGCAACTATCTATTTCAGATTTAGAAAATCATTTGTAAGGGGAAACCTAAACAAAAACAAAGGCTCATGATGTATTATTTCTCCATGAAAATACTATATACAAGTAACAGAAAGTAATAAACAACCAGAAATGACTGACCTGTGAAATGTAACATTGTTTCCGTCTTCGTCTTTGCTTCCATTATACTGTTACAATTAAAAGCAGCACACGAACGAACCCTGTTTACGCACTGTTTCCCTGCAAGTGGCGTCTTATATCACGTTCAATGTGGGGACGCGACGCGAGTGCCAATGCGCGGTCTAGTTTTTATTTAGTAGTGATGAAGAGTAGGCTGAAGTTCAAGACCTTAGTCAGGAAGAATCAATACGCAAAGAAGTGGGATACGGAAGTACTAAGGAATGACGAGATACGTTTGAAGTTCACTAACGCTATAGATACAGCAATAAGGAATAGCGCAGTAGGCAGTACAGTTGAAGAGGAATGGACATCTCTAAAAAGGGCCATCACAGAAGTTGGGAAGGAAAACATAGGTACAAAGAAGGTAGCTGTGAAGAAACCATGGGTAACGGAAGAAATACTTCAGTTGATTGATGAAAGGAGGAAGTACAAACATGTTCCGGGAAAACCAGGAATACAGAAATACAAGTCGCTGAGGAATGAAATAAATAGGAAGTGCAGGGAAGCTAAGACGAAATGACTGCAGGAAAAATGTGAAGACATCGAAAAAGATATGATTGTCGGAAGGACAGACTCAGCATACAGGAAAGTCAAAACAACCTTTGGTGACATTAAAAGCAACGGTGGTAACATTAAGAGTGCAACGGGAATTCCACTGTTAAATGCAGAGGAGAGAGCAGATAGGTGGAAAGAATACATTGAAAGCCTCTATGAGGGTGACGATTTGTCTGATGTGATTGAAGAAGAAACAAGAGTCGATTTAGAAGAGATAGGGGATCCAGTATTAGAATCGGAATTTTAAAAGAGCTTTGGAAGACTTACGGTCAAATAAGGCAGAAGGGATGGATAACATTCCATCAGAATTTCTAAAATCGTTGGGGGAAGTGGCAACAAAACGACTATTCACGTTGGTGTGTAGAATATATGAGTCTGGCGATATACCATCTGACTTTCGGAAAAGCATCATCCACACAATTCCGAAGACGGCAAGAGCTGACAAGTGCGAGAATTATCGCACAATCAAATAACTTCCGGGAATTCAGCCAGGTAACACTTTCAGCGACCGCTGATATTTCGGCGGGAGAACACCCCGCCATTTTCAAGGCAAACTGCAACGGACAGGCGGCGTGCATGCAAATTTAATACCTCGGTTCTGCGACAGAAGCAGGAAAGATAACACACACACTGAACACTAGTGCCACCAAAGATGACCAAAGTCAGAGCTATCGATAGTGAGACTATGAATTCACAGGTGAGGCAGCATTGACTCTGTTCCTCTGTTTTTTGACAAGGGAGAGAGCCGGATTCCAAACAGAGTTTAAACAGAAACCTCCATCCCTGTTAACGAGGTTGCTCGCTAGTTTAATCTCAACTGCCTCCTTAATGACACTGTCCCAATAGCTGGACGTGCATGCCAATATCTCGGTGTTATTATATAACATGGGGTGACCAGTATCCAAGCAATGTTCGGCAATAGCAGATCTATTTGGCTGCTGTAATCGTGTGTGCCGTTTATGCTCAGTACATCTGTCCTCCACGGTCCTGATAGTTTGACCAATATATGCCATACCGCAGCTACAGGGAATACGATACACACCTGCCTTACGCAATCCAAGATCATCCTTAACGGAACTCAAAAGTGCTCTAATTTTAGATGGAGGTCGGAAAACACATTTCACATCGTATTTCCGTAAAATACGACCGATCTTATTGGACGTGTTTCCTACGTAAGGCAAAAAGGCAGTAGACTTAGGTGTTGACTCAGAATTATCATCAATCACCCGATGTACAGTTGGTCGATAGCGCAACGCACGTTCAATCTGTCTATCACTATAACCATTTTGAAAGTGTTACCTGGCTGAATTCCCGGAAGTTATTTGAAAGTTGTATACGCCAGGAGAAACTCAGGTCTCATATCGCACAATCAGCTTAACAGCTCGTGCATCGAAGCTGCTTACAAGAATAATATACAGAAGAATGGAAAAGAAAATTGAGAATGCGCTAGGTGACGATCAGTTTGGCTTTAGGAAAAGTAAAGGAACGAGAGAGGCAATTCTGACGATACGGCTAATAATGGAAGCAAGGCTAAAGAAAGACACTTTCATAGGATTTTTCGACCTGGAAAAAGCGTTCGACAATATAAAATGGTGCAAGCTGTTCGAGATTCTGAAAAAAGTAGGGGTAAGCTATAGGGAGAGACGGGTCATATACAATATGTACAACAACCAAGAGGGAATAATAAGAGTGGACGATCAAGAACGAAGTGCTCGTATTAAGAAGGGTGTAAGACAAGGCCCCTACTCTTCAACCTGTACATCGAGGAAGCAATGATGGAAATAAAAGAAAGGTTCAGGAGTGGAATTAAAATACAAGGTGAAAGGATATCAATGATACGATTCGCTGATGACATTGCTATCCTGAGTGAAAGTGAAGAAGAATTAAATGATCTGCTGAATGGAATGAACAGTCTAATGAGTACACAGTACGGTTTGAGAGTAAATCGGAGAAAGACGAAGGTGATGAGAAGTAGTAGAAATGAGAACAGCGAGAAACTTAACATCAGGATTGATGGTCACGAAGTCAATGAAGTTACGGAATTCTACTACCTAGGCAGTAAAATAACCAATGACGGACGGAGCAAGGAGGACATCAAAAGCAGACTCGCTATGGCAAAAAAGGCATTTCTGGCCAAGAGAAGTCTACTAATATCAAATACCGGCCTTAATTTGAGGAAGAAATTTCTGAGGATGTACGTCTGGAGTACAGCATCGTATGGTAGTGAAACATGGACTGTGGGAAAACCGGAACAGAAGAGAATCGAAGCATTTGAGATGTGGTGCTATAGACGAATGTTAAAAATTAGGTGGACTGATAAGGTAAGGAATGAGGAGGTTCTACGCAGAATCGGAGAGGAAAGGAATATGTGGAAAACACTGATAAGGAGAAGGGACAGGCTGATAGGACATCTGCTAAGACATGAGGGAATGACTTCCATGGTACTAGAGGGAGCTGTAGAGAGCAAAAACTGTAGAGGAAGACAGAGATTGGAATACGTCAAGCAAATAATTAGGACGTAGGATGCAGGTGCTACTCTGAGATGAAGAGGTTAGCACAGGAAAGGAATTCGTGGCGGGCCGCATCAAACCAGTCAGTAGACTGTTGACAAAAAAAAAAAAAAAGTTTTTATTTAGTAAGTCTATGGTTAGGCCGCCAATCTGCTCGAGTTTGTTCAAGCAATGGTCATTGGCGGTTGGATCGATCGGTTGGTCGGTCGCGCACTGAGACACAAGATGACTTGTCCGTCTTGAGTGTCGGCGCATGTGAGGTCGCCACGTCAGTCCAATGAGCCGCGCCGTATAGCGAGGGGTAGTGGCTTCGGGCCGACACGAGCGCAACAGGAGTCAACCCACGACATCGGTCTGGCAGGCGCGAGCTGCGACGCTGTGAGACGGGAGATCGGCGCGCCTTCATGCGTCGGTTGAAGCGGTTGGCAGCGTACGGTTCGGGAGAGCATTTTGGGGGTCCTGCGCCAGGTCTTCGCCAGACATCGCAGTTTATTAGAAGTTAAGTGATTCGTGATATGTTGTTTCATTTTAAATTCTACTTGTCTATCATCCCCAGCTTGCTCGTCTGTCTCCCGTCCGCATTTGTTAGGCACTTAAGTGTCTGTGTGTCTGTCGGTCTGGCGTACGTTAATAGCTGCCTCTGTCATGTTTGTCGGATTCGGTGCTAACGAATTAATAGCTTGAAGTGCAACGGCCGAATTCCTGAAATATGTTTTTATCTTGCTACCATCTTGAGAGGCGGTATATGTGTAATGTAGAGCATGTTTGGCCAACCTTGTATATTTTATGTAAGACTGAATTTCGTGGGTTTTTATTTAAATGGTCATTTTAGTATATAAAGTTGCCACCCTTCCACCATAAGACCTCCCTTTTTTTTTTTTAAATCAAGTTGCACCTTCGGTGGCAAGTTAATCTTTTAATGTTAGTGTTTTGTACCATTTCCATCCCTCCTACGGGGTGCATAGTTTATGTGCTTGTGTGAGTTGTTAAAATTTTTTAGTTTAAAGTAATCTGGTGTGTTGCAGATTTGCACCAGTGTAGTCTTTCAGAGGTTGTTGTGAGCGGTCGTGTCTACAGCAGTGTTAAAAGGGAGCGGAAAGGTTCTCAGCCCGAAAGCTTGTACTATCAAAAAGAATTTTTGACATTTCTGCCTCTGAATAAATTGTAACTTGATATTTACAAGGTGTTTTTGATTATAATTTTTTTTTAAAGAAAAAGGGGGCTTTTAGGAATAAAATTTCCGTTTGTTGAAAGAAATTTGATTTGTTTTTCATCAATTACCCACTGGCAACTATTTCCACGCTCACATAGTGTGGTAAAATGTGTTAATGTTCTTGATGAATCGCTAGTAAATAAAATAAATCCTCAAGAAAAAGATTTGAAAGTAAATTCACGGTTCAATCTAGATGTTCACCCGAGGCCTGTTTCGTCGTGAATTACGTCAGAAGAAGTTGAAGAATCACATCCTTACATATTCCTGTGTACCATACCAGTGAACTGAAGCCTGTCACCTACTTTTTGTATGACTAAGTTTATGTGATCATTCCATTTAATACCCCATGAAACTTTAACACTCAGATATTTGTCTCAGTTGACTGGTTCTAATTGTGACTTACAGATACTGTAATCTCAGGGTACTACTTTTCTGCATTTTTGTGACATGCAGTTCTACATTTTAGAAAATTTAAAACATGTTGCTCAACTCAACACCGGTTTGAAATCTTATCAAGACCTGACTGAATATATGTTCAGATTTTTTTATAGAATATTTCATCGTTCATAATATATGTCTAGTAGCTCTGCATGATGAAACGATTATTCAGATAGTTAAACGAAGACGAAAATTTCCTCGTGATAAGGGGACTGGAATTCGACTATAGGAAAGGAAAAGAAGGAAAGGAAGTAGTAGAACTTGGTCTGGACGTGGGAAATGAAAGGGGAGCACCTGGTATAATTATGCATTGAGTGAATTTTCATAAATTCTGACAGTTTGAAAATCACAAAAAATGACAGTATTGGCGGAAGAGACCTGGAGATACTAGCAGGTTTCACATTAGCTGTAAAATGGTAAGCAAAACTCTGAGAAACCATATTTTAAACTAAAAAACTTTGCCAGGCGCTCATGTGGACTCTTACCATAATTTATTTGACGTGAACGGTATATTGTCAACGGCCTTGCAGCAGTGGTAACACCGGTTCCCGTCAGGTCACCGAAGTTAAGCGCTGTTGGGCTGGGCTAGTACTTGGATGGGTTACCATCCGGTCTGCCGAGAGCTGTTGGCAAGCTGGGTGCAGACAGCCCTTGTCAGGCAAACTGAGGAGCTACTTAATTGAGAAGTAGCGGCTCCGGTTTCGGAAACTGACATATGGCCGGGAGAGCGGTGTGCTGACCACAAACTCCTCCATATCCGCATCCGGTGACGCCTGCGGACTGAGGATGACACGGCGGCCAGTCGGTACCGTTGGGCCTTCTCGCCTGCTTGGGCGAGAACGGTACATTAAAGGTGAACAAATTGCAGAGAGGTAAGAAATTAAAAAGACTGGACCAATACAAATTGAAAGAAACAGAGGTTGTTGAACCAAAGGGAATTCCAGGCTATGCTTGACTGAAGCTGAGGAGAAATCGGGTGGGTGGCTTTGAGAGATGGAGCAGTGGAGACGAACTTGAAAAATCCAAAATGGCAAGGCGGGAATGGCTGGATGAAAAATTCAAAGCTGTGGAAGCATGCATGACTAGCAGAACGGTAGATATCAACCATACGAAATTTAGCGAAATTTAAAGAAAGCTTTGGAGAGAAGAGACACAGAACTACTAATATTAAGTCGTGCCACGGTTATATAACAGAAAGAAACTTGAAGACAAAATAACGGAAAGAGAAGAGAAAAAAAGATGAACGCAGTGCTGCGAGAAAATGTGACAGAGCTCTGAAAGACCTAAGCCTACACAAAACCTCGACTACTTTCTCTCAGAATTAGTGAGATACTTGGAACAGCCAGCCACGACAAAACTACGCTCGTAATCGGGGCTCAGTTGGAAGCGGGACTCATCAATGAAGACAATCGTTCTCCATTCAATGAAATTCCAGAGACGTGTCTGGAGACGCCCGCGATAGAGATGGGACATCAACCTCACAGTCACTCGCCATACGGCTCACAACCAGGAGTGATCGTTTGGGGTGTCACTTCATTTAATAGTAGGACCACTTTAGTTGTCATCCGCGGTACCCTTACACGATATACTATGCCCCGTTTTGTTGCCCTTCATGACAAGCCATCGTGGGCTCACATTTTAACAACACAATGCCCTTCCGCAAACGGCGAGAATTTCTAGTGCTTGTTTTCGTGCTAGCTAAACTCTATCTTGGCCAATTGCATAATGGGCAGGGCCCTCCAACCGCCTTTGGATTTTTATGATCTAACACGCCAACTGGACAGAATTTGGCATTAATCCCCCAAGAAGACGTCTTCATCAATCATTACCAAGTCGAATAACTGCTTGCATAAAGGCCAGAGTTGGACCAAAGCATTAATGACTTGCTCAACTTGTGAAGCACTTTCTCTTGAATAAATCATCCATTCTGAAATTATAATCATTTGTTTGTCTGTACATATAAGTCACATCTACCGATTTCCGTCCAATGCGGATAATTCCTTCCTGAATCCTCGTAATATAAGTTGGTCCATTGACAGTGACCGGGCCAAATATCTCACGAAATAAGCGTCAAACGAAAAAAACTACAATGTACGAAACTCGCGTAGCTTGAAGGGGGAAACCAGATGGCGCTATGGTTGGCCATAGGTCAAACGGATATCAACTGCGTTCGTGTAGTACGTAAAGAAATATGAATGTTTTAGATGGACCCCTTTTTTCTCTTTGTGACAGATGGTGCTGTAATAGTCACAAACGTATAAGTTCGTGGTATCACTTAACATTCCGCCAGTGCCAACGGTACTTGCTTCATGCTAAAATGGACCGTTTACCAATTGCGGAAAAGATCGATATCGTGTTGATGTCTGGCTATTGTGATCAAAATGCCCAACGGGCGTGTGCTATGTTTGCTGCTCGGTATCCTGGACGACATCATCCAAGTGTCCGGACCGTTCGCCGGATAGTTACGTTATTTAAGGAAACAGGAAGTGTTCAGCCACATGTGAAACGTCAACCACGGCCTGCAACAAATGATGACGCCCAAGTAGGTGTTTTAGCTGCTGTCGCGGCTAATCCGCACATCAGTAGCAGACAAATTGCGTGAGAATCGGGAATCTCAAAAACGTCGGTGTTGAGAATGCTACATCAACATCGACTGCACCAGTACCATATTTCTATGCACCAGGAATTGCATGGCGACGACTTTTCGCGTACAGTTCTGCCACTGGGCACAAAGGAAATTACGGGACGATGACAGAGTTTTTGCACGCGTTCTATTTAGCGACGAAGCGTCATTCACCAACAGGGGTAACGTAAACCGGCATAATATGCACTATGGGCAACGGAAAATCCACATTGGCTGCGACAAGTGGAACATCAGCGACCTTGGCGGGTTAATGTATGGTGCGGCATTATGGGAGGAAGGATGATTGGCCCCCATTTTACCGATGGCAATCTAAATGGTGCAATGTATGCTGATTTCCTACGTACTGTTCTACCGAAGTTACTACAAGATGTTTCACTGCATGACAGAATGGCGATGGACTTCCAACATGATGGATGTCCGGCACATAGCTCGCTCGCGCTTGAAGCGGTATTTAATAGCATATTTCATGACAGGTGGATTGGTCGTCGAAGCAACATACCATGGTCCGCACGTTCACCGGATGTGACGTCCCTGGATTTCTTTCTGTGGGGAAAGTTGAAGGATATTTGCTATCGTGATCCACCGACAACCCCTGACAGCATGCGTCAGCATATTGTCAATGCATGTGCGAACATTACGGAAGGCGAACTACTCGCTTTTGAGAGGAATGTCGTTACACGTATTGCCAAATGCATTGAGGTCGACAGACATCATTTTAAGTAATTATTGCATTAATGTGGTATTTACAGGTAATCGCGCTGTAACAGCATGTGTTCTCAGAAATGATAAGTTCACAAAGGTGCATGTATCACTTTGGAACAACCGAAATAAAATTTTCAAACGTACCTACGTTCTGTATTTTAATTGAAAAAACCTACCTGTTATCAACTGTTCGTCTAAAATTGTGAGCCGTATGTTGGTGACTATTAGAGCGCCATCTATCACAAAGCAAAAAAAGTGGTCCAATTAAAACATTCATATTTACGTACTATACGAATATGTAATAAAAAATGGGGGTTCCTATTTTAAAAAAACGCTGTTGATATCCGTTTGACATATGGCAGCGCCATCTAGCGGGCCAACCATAGCGCCATCTGGTTTCCCCCTTCAAGCTAGACAAGTTTCGTTCTTTGTAGTTTTTTCGTTTGACGCTTATTTCGTGAGAAATTTTGGCCCGGTCACGATCAATGGACCACCCTGTATATATTGTAGAGTGTATATTAGACGGCTTAAAAACTCTGAGATTGTGTATTAGGGAAATATGAGTCTAAAAAGCTGTGGTTACAAAATACTGACACGAATTATTACACAGAAGAATGAAAGGAGTGGTAGAATACCACCTTGGGAAAACCAGTTTTTAGGTTCCATAGAAATATCTAATCACTCCGGGCAATACTGACCCTATGATCTGTATTCGAAGAAAGGCTGAAGAAACCAGACCTACTTTTATAATATTTGTAGATTTCGAGAAAGAGTTTGACATATGTTGACTGGACTAGAAACTTTGAAATTCTGAAGCTAGCAGCATAAAATAGAGGAGGAAAAGAATATCTACAACTTGTATTGTAAGAGTCGAGTCTAAGGAAATGAAAGGGAAGCAGGAGTTAAAAAGGTAGTGTAACAGGGTTGTAGCCTATCCCCGATGTTATCCATTTTGTAGGCCTAAAATCAGTAAAGGAAAGTAAGAACAAATCTGGGAGAGAATAAAGCTTCAGGGAACAGGGAAGAGAAGTCTTGAGGTTTGCCAATGAAATTTTATTTATGTCAGCAAAGAGCAGTTGAGTGGGAAGAAGTGTCTTCGAAAAAGATTACAGCAAAAGTAAAGCGAAGATAAGATGATGCTGACGGCATTATGTTAGGGAATGAGTCACTAAAAGACAGATGACTTTTGTTTTTTTGGCAGAAAAATAATTGAGGTTGGCCGTGACAAAGGATGTATACAACACAGAATGACAATATCAAGAAATACGTTCTGAAAAAGAGAAATTTATTAACATCGAATATAAATTTAAGAGTCAGGAACTCTTTTCTGAAGGTATTTTATGGCGTGTGGTCTTGTACGGAAGTGATATGTGGACGATATACAGCTCAGAGAAGAACAGAAGCTTCTGAAATGTAGTGCCGCATCAGAATGTCGAAAATTATATTTGTAAATTGAATACGTAATGGTGAGATACTGACTCGAATTGGGGAGAAAGGAAATTTCTTGCTCAACTACATTAAAAGAGGGAATCGTTTGACAGTCACTTCTTGAGGCATCAAAGAGTTATCAATATTGTGGTTAAGAGGAGTGTGAAGGTAAAACCGTAGGGGAAGGCGAAGGCTTGACTATTGTACTCAGATTCAAATACAGGTAGGATGAAGTAGTTATGCTGTCCCGGGCATGACGTTAAACTGCGTCCAAAACCGAGTGACCATCGGTAAAAGTGGTCCCCTTCTACCAAGTGCCAATGGTCTCCTTGGAGGGTGGATGAACGGGTAAAGGATAGGGCACTCTGTTGTCTTTCGGATGAGAAATCGTCCCTGTAGGCGGGAGAACCAGATTGGTCAACAGCATCAGAATGTGGAAGGCATCGAGAAACCACCACACTAAAGATCCTAAGGATTTCTCTAGTTACACATCATGGCTGTGTTCAAAACCAAATTTTCCGGAGTTTCAAGTCCCCCAATCGGATCTCCGGGAGGGACAGTTTTGAGCAACGCTGTCACAAAGAAGAGATTATCATTTAAAGTTAGTATAAAGATAAGCACACAAAATGTGAAGACGATGGCTCAGGCTGGAAAGATCAACAATGCAATCCAAGAAATGGAAAGAATGAGCATTAAGATCAAGAGCATTAGTGAAATGCGATGGCCAGGTTCAGCTTCTTGTAACATCAATGAACACAGAATTTACTACTCAGGAACATCTAATGGACAGTATAAGTCTGGAGTAGGATTTATAGTATCGAAAGCAATCGCAGAATGTGTCACTAATTGTGTACCTGTTTCACAGAGAGTGATTTTACTCCAAATAAGTGCTCTACCCGCACAACTGAACATGATTCAAGCTACGCTCCAATAACAGACCATATTGATGAAGAAGTTGCAGAATTTTATTCCCCAGTTTAAGATGTTTTGCAACAACCACCGAAGGAAGATCATACAATAATTATGGCAGATTTTAATGCCAAAATAGGAAGGGGATCCGAAGGCGACTTGTAGGTCACTATGGACTTGGTGAAAGGAATGAGAGAGGTGAACTACCCAGTGCATTTGCAGGAGAGTAGAGATTCGTAATAACTAACACATTCTTCACACAACCGCCCAGACGTCTCTACAGCTGGAAGTCCTCAAGAGATTCAGACGAAAATATTACCCGGAATCAGATTGATTATGTCTTGACAAATCAAAGATATAGAAACAGCTGTCTCTCAATGAAAACCTATCCAGGTGCCGACATTAACCCAGACCACGTTCCCCTAGTTGGTGTCTTTAAAATCAGAATGAAGAGTATTCAAAAGAAAAAAAGTCAAGATGTATGATATCAGGAAACTGAAAGAATCTTCCATAAGAGAAAATCCAGGAATCAGTTAAAGAAGAACATGTGAAATCCAATGTCACCAAAAAGAGGTCATGGATGACTGAAGATATACTTAAAATGATGGATAGAAGGATGGAAGTGAAAAGTAATCCTGATGAATACAAGATTATTAACAAGGAGATCAGGAAACGGATACGAGAAACTAAGCAAAGAGAAATACAGGAACAGTGCAATGAAATAGAGAAATTATAATTGAAGCATGATAGTTTCAACACTCATAAAAAAAGTCAGGGAAGTGACAGGAAATTAGAGAAAAAGGACAGGAAACATGTTGATGAATAATGAAGGAAAAGTAATAGTTGGACAAGATAAGCTTAAAGAAACATGGAAAACATACATAGAACAACATTTTTTATGACAACCGACCAGAACGTCCTCAAATATATTGCGAAACAGGACCTAGAACTCTGCTGGAAGAAATACAAGCTGCATTAGATGGAATGAAAGATGGTAAATCACCTGGTCCCGACAATGTAAACGCCGAAATTCTCAAGTTGCTCTACGAGGATAATTTAAAATGGTTGACTGCAATATTCAATGACACCTACGACTCTGGTAACATTACACTGGAACGGCTTAAATCTGAATTTATTACATTGCCCAAAAAGTCCGGAGCAAAGACTTGTAGTGAATACAAAACCATCAGCCTCATGAGTCACCTGCTAAAGATCTTTCTGAGGATCATTCACCAAAGAATTTATAAGATATATGAAGAACAAATTTCTTCTACACAGTTTGGTTTAAGAAATGCATTTGGCACGCGCGAAGAATTATTTAATATCCAGGTACTATTTCGAAGGTGCAGAGACGTGAATTGCGACATTTATGGCTGCTTTATTGATTATCAAAAGGCTTTCGACAAAGTAAAACAGCAGAAGATTGTTGACATTTTAAGAAACATTGGTTTGGATGATAAAGACCTACGTATAATTGTGAACTTACATAGGAACCAGTCGGGGTCTGTGAGGCTGTACAGAGAAAATACAGAAGACATGGACATTGCACGAGGTGTAAGGCAGGGTTGTATATTATCCCCGCCGATCTTCAACATCTGTTCAGAACACCTCTTTAAGGAAACTCTTGATGAAGCGAGATGGTAGTGCTCTTAAACGGAAAAGATATCATCAACATATGATATGCAGACGACGAAGTAATATTTTCTGATCGTGAGGATAGTTTGCACTGCATTGTCCAGAGAGTTGCACAAAAAGCTCTCAATATGGTCTAGATGTCAACCCCGAAAAAACGGAAGCAATGACAATCAGTAAAAATAGAGTCCCTGCATGTCACATTAAGATAGGCCAAAATCACATAGATCAAGTATATAAATACTCGTACCTTGGTACTACAATAAATGATCAGTGGGATCTTTCTGATGAGCTGAGAACACGAATTGGAAAAGCCAGGGTTGTCTTCAATAAGATGAGTAACCTCTTCAAGAATCATGGCTTAGCAATGACGACAAAGATCAGATTTCTACGCTGCTACGTATTTTCCATCCTCTTCTATGGTGTTGAAACTGGCAGAATCGTTGGGTAAGCGGCTGGATGCTTTTGAGATGTGGCTCTACAGAAGAATGTTGAGAATACCGTGGACAGCTCGTCACAAATGTCGCGGTTCTACGAAGAATGCTGAAAGAGAAAGAAGTACTGGCCACAGTGAAACAAGAAAGAATCAGTACCTGGGACACATCATGCAGAACAACTACAGATGCCATCTCCTCCAGACCATCCTGCAAGGAAAAATACCGGGGAAGAGAAGCGTTGGTCGGAGAAGAATTTGCTGGCTTATGAACATCAGAACGTGGACCTCTAAAACATCTTCAGAGCTATTTAGAGCTGCAAGTCACAGGAAAAGCACTGCCAAGATGGCTGCCCCATCCGGAACAGATAGGAACGAGAAGAAGAAGAGACGTGAAAAAGATAGCGTAGTATGAGAATCTGCATCAAATCAGTCTTAGAACTGAATACCACAACAAAACGCGAGTATCAGATCAAATTTGTGACACATTGCAAAGTCGCGTTTATTACAAGGTCACCGATTTTGATCATCTGACGATCATCTTATACCTTCAAATCCACATTGATGGGCGATGGCTTTTTTGAAGGTCTGAAGATGATCATGTGATGATCGAAACTGGTCGCCTTGTAATAAACGTGCCTTTGCGATCTAGATTGTTTACAAACTTTTATGTCAACTGTTTACAATCAATTTCAAATATTTTCATCGCTGATTGTCTCCAGAAATGTGTTCAGAAACAATTCTAGATTGTCGTTCTTTCACAACACACACACACACACAAACACACACACACACACACACATCATTCATAGGGGAAGACGGGAAGGGGGAGGTGAAAGTGTTGCTAGAACTACACTCCGTCATGCTTACGACGTAGATTTGTGGGCTAGGTTTCAAGGACTTTCACAGAGACGCGAAAAATCTGAAGGACTTAACGACTAATTCACGAGCGCTGCTACGAACAAAACATTAGCGATCTGTTAAATCCAGGACTGTTTATTTGATTCGCACGTTAATATATCAGATACGTATTCATTCGCAATGAATGTTAAAATTTTCGTCTCGTTGATATATTTAAATTGAAAGCAACTAATATATCATACTTTCGGTTTGTTGTCCTCAAAAGAAATTTACGGCCGTACATATTACTGTCAAAATTTTCCTCCCTCCTCCGCCCAGTTTGTCAGCAATTGACTGACACTCTGTGTTCATTTCACACGAACATTTATGAGGCATTAATTCTTGACGTTCGAAACAAATGAAACGGTAATTCCAGCGGAGCATTACACGCCGTGCAGAAAGGAAAGCAAAGCAGAGTAAATAATTGTGTTATAAAAATGCAAAGCTCTGAATTGTTGTTCTTAATATAGTGACGTTATTCAGCTTCGTCGACATCGTTATTCCGCATTCAATTACTCAAACAGGACATTTATTGCAAGCCATAAAGATTTACGTTGACGTTAATAACTGATCACGCCTCTGGTGACTGTATTGCAGTATGTCACTACGGCTCCAAAGCACAGTGAATAACCAGAGTTCTTCTTTTTGTTGGGGGTGGGGTGGCGGGGGGGGGGGGGGGAGGGCCCCTCAGTTACTAAGGGAACCACTAAGTTACACATTTTTATGGCAGGCCAAATAAATTTTATTGATTGCTGCACTATTTAATCTGCAGTGAAATTGGTATTGTGAGGCCGAAAGTGCAGGAGGTCAGGTCCATATGTAGGAGGATAAGAGTGGAGAAACTTCAGGATAAGAAAAACAGGCACAAGTACATAACAGTGATCTCAGAAAGGTACCAGTTGGTTGAATGCAGTCAATTACTGTCATTGGAAAAGGAATGGACAAGGTACAGGGGCACAATACTAGAAGTGGCTAAAGAACGTCTTGGAACAGTGGTGTGTAAAGGTAGGATGAAGCAAACAGCTTGGTGGAATGACAAAGTCAAGGCAGCCTGTAAAAGGAAAACGAAGGCGTATCAAAAATGGCTTCATACTAGAACTCAGGTAGACAGAGTAAGTTATGTTGAAGAAAGAAACAAAGCCAAACAGATAATTGCAGCATCCAAGAAGAAATCTTTGGAAGACTTTGGAAACAGGTTGGAGACTTTGGGTCAAGCTGCTGGAAAACCATTCTGGAGTGTAAATAGCAGTCTTCGAAAGGAGGGTAAGAAGGAAATGACAAGTATTTTGGACAGGTCAGGAAAAGTGCTGGTGAATCCTGTTGATGCCTTGGGCAGATGGAGGGAATAGTTTGAAGAGTTGCTCAATGTAGGTTAAAATACGATCAGTAATGTTTCAGATTTCGATGTACAATGGGATAGGAATAATGATGGAAATAGGATCACATTTGAGGAAGTGGAGAAAATGGTCAATAGATTGCAGGGCAATAAAGCGGTTGGGGTGGATGAAATTAAGTCGGAATTCATCAAATACAGTGGATTGTCAGGCCATAAATGGCTACACAGGATAACTGAAATGTCGTGGGAGTCGGGACAGGTTCCATCACACTGGACGAAAGCAGTAATTACACCAATTTTTAAAAATGGAAACAGAAAAGATTATAACAACTACAGAGGTATCTCTTTAATCAGCGTTGTGGGTAAAATCTTCTCAGGTATTGTTGAAAGGAAAGTGCGAGTATTAGTTAAGGACAAATTGGATGAAAATCAGTGTGGGTTTAGGCCTCTTAGAGGTTGTCAGGACCAGTTCTTTAGCTTAGGGCAAATAATGGAGCAGTGGTACGAGTGGAACAGGCAATTGTATCTATGCTTTATAGATCTAGAAAAGGCATATGACCGGGTTCCTAGGAGGATGTTATTGTCTGTTCTACGAGATTATGGAATAGGAGGCAAACTTTTGCAAGCAATTAAAGGTCTTTACATGGATAGTCAGGCAGCAGTTAGAGTTGACGGTAAATTGAGTTCATGGTTCAGAGTAGTTTCAGGGGTAAGACAAGGCTGCAACCTGTCTCCACTGTTGTTTACATTGTTTATGGATCATATGTTGAAAACAATAGACTGGCTGGGTGAGATTAAGATATGTGAACACATAATAAGCAGTCTCGCATATGCTGATGACTTAGTTGTGATGGCAGATTCGATTGAAAGTTTGCAAAGTAATATTTCAGAGCTAGATCAGAAATGTAAGGACTATGGCATGAAGATTAGCATCTACAAAACGAAAGTAATGTCAGTGGGAAAGAGATATAAACGGATTGAGTGCCAAATAGGAGGAACAAAGTTAGAACAGGTGGACGGTTTCAAGTACTTAGGATGCATATTCTCACAGGATGGCAGTGAAAGAACTGGAAGCGAGGTGTAGCAAAGCTAATGCAGTGAGCGCTCAGCCACGATCTACTCTCTTCTGCAAGAAGGAAGTCAGAACCAAGTTATCTGTGCACCGTTAAATCCTTCGACCAACTTGTTTGTATGGGAGCGAAAGCAGGGTGGATACAGGTTACATTATCAATAAGGTTGAGGTTACGGGTATGGAAGTAGCTAGGATGATTGCAGGTACTAGTAGATGGGAACAATGGCAGGAGGGTGTCCACAATGAGGAAATCAAAGAAAAACTGGGAATGAACTCTATAGATGTAGCGGTCAGGGCGAACAGGCTTAGATGGTAGGGTCATGTTACACGCATGGGAGAAGCAAGGTTACCCAAGAGACTCATGGGTTCAGCAGTAGAGGGTAGGAGGAGTCGGGATAGACCAAGGAGAAGGTAGCTGGATTCGGTTAAGAATGATTTTGAAGTAATAGGCTTAACATCAGAAGAGGCGCCAATGTTAGCGCTGAATAGGGGATCATGGAGTAATTTTATAAGGGGGGCTATGCTCCAGACTGAACGCTGAAAGGCATAATCAGTCTTAAATGATGATGATGATGATGATGCACTACAATTTATTGTTCAGAAAAACATTAGATATAGGACGTTCGTATTTACAATTCATCTACATTAGTGTGTTCTGCAGAAATGATTGGCGTTTGAACCATATCGACCCGCGGGATCAAGGTCAACATCGATATCGCGGCGGAACACCACCTACCGGTAAAATGTGCCTGCGAGTCTCTTTCTCACTATAAACTGAAGGCGAACGGATAGGTGTGGCTTGAGCAGACGTGTAGTGTGCCTCGCAGACGAACGTGCGAACCGTATCGTCAAGTCAGTTTGAAAGAGGCCGCATTATTTGTATGAGAGAATGTGAGGCATCAATCAAGGAAGCTGCTGCTCTTGTGGGACTAAGTGTTTCGGCAGTGCAACGGGTGTGTGCAGAATTGTTCATGGCCGTAGAACACGACGAAATGGATCAGACCTTACCACCCAGACCATCCACCGAGAAGACAGACACCTCATCCAAATGGCATTGTAGGACAGATCTGCGTCCTCCTCGGCTCTGGCGCAACAGTGGAACAGCGTAGCACATCGTGCATATTCAGGGGTGCAAGTCCGTCGCCGTTTAGTACAGCGAAGCTTACGTGCCCGTCGTCCACCTCTTCATCTACCTTTGAAGACTGTGCAGAAACATGAGAGACGGCAATGGTGCATGGAACGACGCCATTGGGTACAGGAATGGCATCAGATAGTGTTTCCGAACGAATCCAGGTTCTGTTTGTTTGAAAATTATGGTCCCATTTTGGTTCGCCACAGACAGCTGGAGCGGCATCACAGTGACTGCATTCGCACAAGACATACACCGCCAACTCAAGGCCTTATGATGTGGAGTGCTATTGGGTCCAGGACACTGTGACCAGTGTGCCTTACGTGAATGACATCCTGCGTCCCATAGCCATACACTTCCTGCACAGCACCCCAGATGCCGTGTTTCAGCGGGAAAATGCACGGCCTCATGTTACTGCACGAACACGTGCCTTCTTGGTGTCACAGGTAGCCGGCCTTTCATCCTGGCCTGCCAGGTCACCAGACTTTTTGCCCACTGAAAATGTGTGCGATATGGTGAAACGACAGGTGCAGCGCTGTGACCCAGTGCCAACCATCACAGATGAACTTGGAACCAGGTGAATGCTGCATGGATGGCTACACCACAGGACGCCATTCGTGACTTACATGCGTCGATACCATCACTCGTGGAACAGTTGTCAGGGTGAATGGCGGACCTCATGCGTACCAGGCAACAGAACACATGTGAAGCGAGGTGGCCAAAATGCTGATCATTTTTGCAGAACATACTAATGTACAAGGCGTACAACTTCGCTTCCGCCGTATTTTCTCCAACATTTGAGGCTTTAATGAAAGAAATTGGTTACACATGTATCATTCAAAGTATTTTCCATAGCTGGCCACTACTTTCTCCCATCTTTCGGGCAGTGTACTAATCCCGCGTCGAAAAAATTGTTCATCTTTTGAAGCGATCCACGAATCGATCCAATTTGTGACTTTTTCATGAGATCGGAAGTGTTGGTCAGCCAGTCCATGCGCCATTGATATAAATATGTGATAGTGAGAGGCAGCAATGTCTGGAGAATACGGCGGGTGGGGTAGGACTTTCCATTTTAAGTTTTCCAAGTACGTTTTGATCTCTTTTGCAGCATGGGGTCCAGCGTTGTCGTGCTGCAAAGTCGCTTTATCATGCCTCTCGCTGTATTGTGACCGTTTGTCTTTTAGTGCTCTGCTCAAAAGTATTAATTGCATTCGGTAACGAGCACCTGCGATTTTTCACTTGGCTTTAACACCTCATAGAACACGACGCCGAGCTGGACCCACCAAATGCGGAGCATGATCTTGGAGACGTGAATATTCGATTTGGACGTCGACGTGGAATCCTGGCCGGGATATCCTCATGATTTTTATGCGTTTATGCGTTTAGGGTTATCGTAATGAACCCATTATTCGTCCCCGACCACAATGCGATGCAGAAATCCATTCTGTTTTTGCCTCAGAACCAACTGTTCCACAAACACACAAAAACCATTCAACGTCTCTTCGTTTCAGCTCACATAGGATCCAAGTTATTTCTTTCTTAGTCACGCCCATAGCCCTGAGACGTTTTGAAATGGCTTGCTGTCACTCCCACTAATCGTGCCAATTGTTCTTGAGTGTGAGGCGAGGTTTCACTCAGCAATGTCTCCAATTCTGCATCTTCGAAAACATTCTCTCTCCCAACACTATGCCGGTCTGCGACGTTAAAATCACCGTTCTTGAAGCGTTGAAACCACTCACGACACGTTCTTTCACTAATAGCGTCCTTACCATACGTACTTGAGAGCATTCGATGAGACTCCGCCGCTGTTTTTTTCATGTTGAAACAAAACAGTAACACTTTCCGCTAGTGACGATAATTAGGCTCGTAAACTGACATTTTCAGTCAAGAACAACTTTATGATGCACACACAAATCGAATAATGTTTGAATGAGGTTATGTTGACCGGGGTCCAAGCTAACTGCCTACGATCTGTTTCTTTCGACCGCTACTTACCGCTGTCGCCACTTATCGACAAACGGCGGAAGCGTTCTGTTTTCCGGTTGGTTGAGTTGGGCGGAAGGGCCCAAACAGCGAGGTTATTGGTCCCATCGGATTAGGGAAGGATGATGAAGGAAGTCGGCCGTGCTCTTTCAAAGGAACCATCCCGGCATTTGTCTGGAGCTATTTATGGAAATCATGGAAAATCTAAATCGGGATAGCCGGACGCAGGTTTGAACTATCGTCCTCACGAATGCGAGTCCAGTTCTGTTTCCTTTTTTCGGACATGAGCGTACAGGATATTATTTTGCAACATAGTCAACTAGTGTCTGTAACGAACGGTCGAAACAATCTACCAGTCATTTCAGTTCCCCGACTATAGAAATCCACTCCTTGGTAATGGAGCATTCTGAGAACCACTGTCCTCGTCGTCGTAAAATACTCACTTGCTGCTAAACAATTCCTCGACTGCCAGGACACCTCGTCTGTGTTCAATGTCGATGGCCCTCCTCCTCAATCACCATCATCCACGACTATTCAAATAATTGGGACAATTTCACTACAGCTGAACGCAGCGTAGCATGGATAACATACTATCAGAATTTCACGGTGACTCTCTGAGAAATTTACACGTTTTGCCCACAACATTCGTACTGTCCTGCGTATTTCAACTTTGTACTACATGTCCAGTTGCCACACCGTTTCATTCCCTCAGTGTAATGCACGTGTCACACATACCATAGCAAAATTGTGTCTGCAGGAAACTCAGAACCCTTCTGAGTCAGTCGTGTATAGCAATGGTCTTAGCGTGGAACGACGAATATACTTTTTGAAGGCGCTTCGAATTTTTGGGATATGTTCCAATTTCCGGCTTCCGCTACAGTCTCTATCCTCTACAGCTTCCTTAACTAGCTACAAGTTATTTCCTGGTGTCCTAACAATGTGCTATTATCCTCTCCATTCTTCTCGGCAATGATTTCCACATGTTCGTCTCCTCACTGAAGCTGCGGAGAACTTCCTCATTTCTCACCTTATCAGACAACCTTATTTTGAACATCCTTCTATAGCACCATATGTGGTGTCACCGCCAGACACCACACTTGCTAGGTGGTAGCTTTAAATCGGCCGCGGTCCATTAGTACATGTCGGACCCGCGTGTCGCCACTGTCAGTGATCGCAGACCGAGCGCCACCACACGGCAGGTCTCGAGAGACGGACTAGCACTCGCCCCAGTTGTACGGACGACTTAGCTAGCGATGCACACTGATGAAGCCTCGCTCATTTGCAGAGCAGATAGTTAGAATAGCCTTCAGCTAAGTCAATGGCTACGACCTAGCAAGGCGCCATAGCAATTGATAGTTATCGTATGAAGCATGTCTCATCAAGAACGATGTATACAAATGATGGATTAAAGTTAAGTATTCCAGAAGCTACGTACTTTTCTTTATAGCATTCATTACGTATCCTGTTTCAGACCTCACGCCATCCTGCGTGAGCTTATAGCGTGCATTACGGCCTCCTCAACCAAGTAGTGTGCGTAGTGTTGGCTAACTGCTAACACTACACCATATCTCACACATTTTGACACTCTTCTTTTCCGGTTTTTCCATAGCCCATGATTCACTTCCAAAAAATGTTCTGCTTTAAGCCTATCCTTCAAGAAATTTCTTCCACAAATTAAGACCGATATTTAATACTGGTATAGAAATGTCATCAACGAATCTTATCATCGATATCCTTTCATCTTGAAGATTAAACTCACTGTCGAACGTATCTTTTATTTTCATCATTGCTGCTCCCGTATATGGACTGAACAGTAGTAGCGAAAGACTCTATCGCTGTCTTACATCCTTTTTAATTAGAGCACTGCGTTCCTGATTTTTCATTCATATTGTTCTGCATTGGGCCTTGTAATTTGTGTATTATCCGTCCTTCCCTCTACATTATTTTGCTGAGGATTTCGAACAATTTGCACGACTTTATATTCTCTAAGTCTTTTTCTAGGTCTAGAACGTGTATCAATTTTTCTTGTTTTTCTTGCATGATCAATTGCAACTCGCAGTTGTCTCTTTGGTGCCAAAACATTTCTTCATCATCTACGAGATCTTCACTTTTTTCAGTGATTCCGTATATTATTTTTGTCAGCATTTACGATGCACGACGTGTCCAGCTCTATCACTTGTCTGCCCTTAAAAGCTTACACGTTATGTGGATGAAACTTTCCGAAGTTCTAACGGTACGTCTACAGACTCTACGAACTAATATGAATAGCCGTTTGATTGCCACTTTTCCCAACGATTTTAGACATTCCAAATGAATTTTATCTAAGCATTCCGCTTTAATTGATGACAAGTCTTCCAAACCAATGTTTAACTCTGACTCTAATACTGCCACCGTTATGTCTTCCATATCGACTCTCATTTCTCCTTCTATTGTGTGATCAGACAGTTTCTCCACTTTGTACAGACCTTCAATGCACTGTTTCCACCTAGCCTTTCTATCTTCTGCATTTAATCGTGGAATTCCTCTTCCATGCTTTTGAGTTCTCTATATTCAAATTCGATCGCCCAGATATTGGGCCATGACCCGTAGTAATATGAGAGAGAGAAAACACTTGGATTTCACTGGATGTATACTATTTAGTTTGCATAACTGCAGTGCCAGCTTAGTAGAGCGATCGACTGCAAATCCGTAGATAGCAGCGAGGGTAGAGTTACTACCTGAGCCGTTGCTGGCTTATGCTATGCGCTGGATTGAACCTTGGTTGCGATTCTGTGTTTAGTCTCTTGCGGTTATCGCGATTATGCTGTTATCCTCTCCTTCAGCGGGTGGCAGCAGCGGTGTGTATCGATATTCGCACCTTGCACTATCTTTGACCTGGCGCTTATAGTTTCCGGCTGGGCGGTGCGCGACGAGTCGGTCGGTTGGCGTGGAGCAGCGGGGAATTCTCCGCGGGACATAGTTTGGCTGGGGCCGCTGGTTGTCTCTACGCGGTGTCGGAGTGTGTGGGGCTGTTTCCATTGTCTGTGGCTCACCGACTCGGGACACGATAGTTGACTTTTGATTTAATCTACCAGCAAGACAAGACTGTTCACATTGTGTCGTTTGGAGTTCGTTGTCGGCGGTAGGGATATTCCCGCGAGTAACAACATGGTTTCCAAGTTGGAAAATTCTAGCTACCCTCCGGTGGAGATTCACTGTATTTGGTTATTTAAATTGAAGTGCACAAGCGGAACCTTCTGCATTGTGGCCGTTAACGTTCCGGTTATCTGCCCTGGCCGTTGACGTAATTTCAGGCAGTGTAGTTTCCTCATCGTGTTGTTGCTGTCCAGCACGGTGTGTAGTTTGATAGCTCCATGTATGATTGGTTGTGGTGCGCCAATATCTTCTACGTTGTTCCGTTGAACTCCCTGTTGTGCCCTGGTCGGGTGAAGTGGAAGTTATCTTGTCGGTGGGTCCGTTGACTTTCGGTCGGTTGGGCTGTCGTCGGATCATGAATGGTTGGCCCGACTGCCTGCCTGTCTCACGTAAGCGAGCGTTAGTATTTGAACTCCAGGCCGACCCTCAAACATCTGAGCGCCCTTGGGTGCACTACCTTTATTTTTAATTGTTCTTGTTGTTTGTACTTGAATGGCTTCTGATTTTTTTAAAAATTAAGGTTGTTTTGCCCTTAAGGCGTAAGATTCTTTAGGCCTTCAGCCTAATTTGAAGAACTGTTTCTCGTAAGGCTTTTGGCATTTTAAAGGTTTTAATGTTGTTGAATTTCAAGTGTTGGGCCTTCAGTCGATTTTGAGTTGTTTTGCTCTTAAGGCCTTTAGCCTAAATTAAAGAACTGTTCCACGTAAGGCCTTTGGGATTTAAAAAAAATCAATGTTATGGAGTTTTAAGTGTTAGGCCTTCAGCCGAATTGAATTTAACTTGTTTGCTCTTGAAGTGTCTGATTCTTTGGGCTTTCAGCCTAACTAAAGAACAGTTTTAAGATAAGACTTTATCTTTTAACTTTCTGTTTTTGTTGGGTTTTGCCTAATTCAGAACTGTTTTTGATGTGTCGGCAGCTGGGCCAACACCTTGTAGATCGAAGTGGCTGAAAGTGCACGCTAAACTAACGCAGACGGGCGTGAAGTACTGGAACATGAGACTTATTAATGAATAAGAAGAAAAGTACGTAGCTGGAATAATATACTTAACTTTATTCTCTTGTTGGAATACATCTCTTGAATAGTAGTAAGCTATAAGCACTGATACAAATGGCGCCTTGCTAGGTAGTAGCTATGGAATAAGCTGAAGGCTATTCTATCAGTCTCTCGGCAAATGAGAGGAAGACTTGGTAGGTATGGTCGCAAGCTATGTCGTCCGTACAACTGGGGCGAGGTCATGTCCGTGTCTTGTGACCTGCCATGTGGTGGCGCTAGGTTTGCGATTACACAGTGGCGACACGCGGGTCTGACATGTACTACAGGACCGCGGCCGATTTAAGTTACCACCTAGCAAGTGTGGTGTCTAGCGGTGACACCACATTCCTCCCCCGCAAATCGGCGAACGGTCGTGAGATAAGGCTTCCGCCCGCCGTGGGGAGGACCCCATGTTGACGTATGCGATGAGGTGGGGAGCCTAACAACAGGCGAGGCTGTGCCACCCGCACCCGGCCATTCGGTCCGAGGGGAGCTAGGAAACGCCTGCAAACCTAGTCCAGGGTGCACGTCAACATGCGGTGTATGCGCACGTAATGACACCGGAGGGGCCGAAGGGTCGACCTCCATTGCGTCGGGGAATCCGACGCGCGATGACGACATCTGGTCCGGAGCGGGCAAGAGGTCCATGGCGGAGGACGGCTGGTCACGGGAAGCGAGCGGCGGCGCGTGACCCAGGGAGGCGCCAGGCGGCTGCAGCGAAGCTTCCGCTGCGGGCGGCGCCGGCGGCGGCTGCGGCGGCGGCGGCGGCGCGACGCCATGGGGCAAAATGGAAGGCAGCGTCGGTAACACCTGGGGATGAGGCGAGCCAGTAGATGGGTCCCCAGGGCGCTGACCTGACGGCTCCGTCGCTGAAAGCAGACGGGGAGCGGCAGAACCCAGGCGACGACAGAGGCGCAGCTGATTGAGATGCCGACGCACCTCACCAGAGGCCCCCAAAACCAAATACATCGCGCGGCCGAGGCAGCGAAGAATGCGCCCTGCGAGCCAACGCTGTGAACCGCGATAGTTGCGATAATAGACAACGTCGCCAGGAGCAAAAACAGGTGTCTGCCGCTGCACAGGAACCTGATGCGGCGGATGCAGCAAAGACATCAGGGTGCGATGAGATCGACCATGGAGCAATTCAGCCGGCGAGCGACCATCGCGGGGCTGAGAGCGATACGATGACAAAAAGAGCAACAAAGCGTCCTCCCGAGAATGCGACTCTTTCAATTTCAACATCTGGGACTTGAAAGTCCGGACCAATCGTTCAGCGGCACCGTTCGACTGAGGCGAAAACGGCGCGGATGTCAGATGGTGAATACCATTGGCCTTGCAGAATGACTGAAATTCTGCGGACATGAATTGTGGGCCATTGTCGGAAACAATAGTCTGCGGGAGACCTTCAATGCAAAAGATAGCAGACAAGGCTTGGATTGTGGCAGAAGACGTCGTGGAAGACATCCGGACAACAAAAGGAAAATTACTGAAAGCATCGACCACTACCAACCATCGAGCATTCCAGAATGGACCAGCAAAATCGATGTGCAAGCGGTGCCAAGGGGAAGTGGCGTTCGGCCATGCAAAGAATTTACGCGGCGGTGCGGATTGGTGTTCGGCACACGCCACGCAAGAGGAGCACATATTCGTAATCGCAGCATCGATTCCGAACCAAGTACAGTGCTGACGAGCAAGTTGTTTCGTACGCACTATACCCCAATGTCCTTGGTGAAGAAGCTTTAAGACAGAGGACTGCAACGAACGTGGGACCACGACTCGGGATTGATCATTATCAGAACGCAACAACAAAACACCACGTCGTACAAAAAGTCTCCCCCTGTGAGCAAAAAAACGGCGAACCAAAGGATCCGCGATCCGTGACTTTGACAAGGGCCATTGCGTAGCAACAAAACGCAAAACAGTAGCAAGGACAGGGTCAGCAGCTGTGGCTGTAGCTACACGACGAAAATCAATCGGAAACGACGCGACCACGTCATCGGCTTCCGAATCAATGAACATGCAAGCAAGTTCGGAAGAATCGAATGCCTTATCCTCAGCAACAGGCAAACGGGACAACGCATCAGCGTTTCCGTGCTTAGCAGTGGACCGATACAAAATATCGTAGCGGTACTGCGAGAGAAAAAGTGACCAGCGAATGAATTTCTGCGCTGTACGTGGAGGTACAGGCTTGTGCGGATGAAAAAGCGATGTCAACGGTTTGTGGTCTGTGATGATGGTAAAGTGACGACCATACAAGAAGTCATGGAACTTGGTAACACCAAACACGAGAGCTAAAGCTTCTTTCTCTATTTGTGAATAATTTCTTTGCGCAGAGGAGAGCAATTTGGACGCAAAGGCAATAGGGCGATCATGCGAGCCATCCTTGTGCGCAAGCACAGCACCGATCCCGAAATCCGATGCATCTACCATCAACAAAAGGGGTTTTCGGGGATCGAATGGCGTAAGGCAAGTATTTGAAAGTAACGCCGATTTCAACTGGCGAAAGGCGCGTTCGCATTCCGTCGTCCAGACGAACGGAACACCTTTACGGCGTAAGCGATGAAGCGGAGCTGAAATGGAAGAAGCCTTGCGCAAAAATTTATGATAATAATTTATTTTACCCAACACACTCTGTAGCTGTTTCAAATTCTGCGGAGCAGGTAAGTCCTGTATGGCACGGAGGTGCTCTGGACTCGGATGTATACCTTGGGCATTTATGACATGCCCCAGGTAGGGTAAGTCCCGAGCAAAGAACACACATTTGTCCTTTCTCAAGCGAAGACCATTCTGACGCAATACCTGAAATAATGTTCGGAGATTTTGCAAATGTTCGGCTTCTGTCTGTCCTGAGATCACAATATCGTCCAGATAGTTCGCAGCAGTAGGGACCGACGCACAAATAGTTTGTAAATATTGCTGAAACAATGCAGGGGCGGATGCACACCCGAATGGCAGTCTTTTGAAGCGACACAAGCCAAGATGCGTGTTTACCACCAAGACGCGCTGGGAGTCTTCGTCCACAGGTATCTGCAAGTACGCATCTGCTAGGTCCAATTTTGAAAAATATTTTCCCGGGCACAGTTTGTCAAAAAGATCTTCCGGGCGGGGCAAAGGAAAAGTAGCAGTCACAAGTTGTGGATTCACAGTGGCCTTGAAGTCCACACAAAGTCTCAATTTTCCGGAAGGTTTTGGCAAAATTACTAAGGGTGAGGCCCAGAGAGAAGCCTGCACACGTTCAATTACACCTTGAGATTCTAAATCGTGTAATGTTCTTGCGACCTCATCACGCAATGCGTGGGGAACATTGCGCGCTCTGAAAAATTTCGGTTGCGCGTTGTCTTTCAGTTCCAAATGTGCTGCATAGTTCTTAGCGCAACCAAGGCCCGGTGCAAAAATGTCTGCAAATTCTTCACAAAGACTAGAAACACTGGCGGAAGGCACAGTCTGATTCACTGATAGGACCTGATTTACTATAGACAAATTAAACAATTGAAACAAATCTAAACCAAACAAGTTCACTGCACTAGAAGAACGAAGAACGTAAACTGATACAAGTTTTGTTTGTCCCTTGTATGTTGCAAGAAGGCTGCACTGTCCTAACACAGGGATCGGCTGTCCTGAGTTACTAGTTAACTTAACATGTGCGGCACGCAATGGCGGTGTGCCCAGTTGTTTGTACGTGTCGTGATTGAGCAATGAAACTGCAGCTCCGGTATCGAGCTGGAATGGGATCACTTTGCCTTCAAAGTCTAAGTCCACAAAAAGTTTATTGTCCTGCTGACGACAAGAGCGACTGTCACGTGCAAATTGAACTGATACAGGTACAGAAGCACTTGCGACTTTACGGGATTTCCTGCGACGTCGACACACACTTTGGGTGGGACGAACACAGTCACTGTTAGCTAAAGTGTCACTGGACGGGTGGGAATGAACTACATTAATGTCCATGGGCGAAGGTCCACGAGCCTGATTGTCCTGGGTTCGATTCCGGCGCGAAGCAAAAGGCCTGGAATTTGTGTGATTGTCTGATCTAAGCTTTTTCTGGCAAACACTTTGTACATGTCCTTTCTTTTGACAGTAAAAGCAAATAGCTTGGCGTGACGGGCAATTTTCACGCGAATGTCTAGTTGCACACCGCGGGCATGATTTCACTGCAGTTGCTTGCTTACACGGCGCACGTGTTTGCGAGCGCGGCTGCGACGGGCGCGAGGGCCGCTTAGCGTCCCGTGCAGCGGGCCCGGCGGGCTGATTAATGTGACACACTGCTGGCGAAGTTTCAAATGAGTCCTGAGCAAAGTCAAGTGTGTCTTGCCTATCCAATATGTCTATCACTTGTTGAAGGGAGGGATTTACGAGTTTCAAAATCTGTTCCCGTATGCGAACATCAGAAACGTTCTGTGCTATTGCATCACGCACCATAGTATCTGAATATGGGAGGCCACATTCACATTCAAAGGCGCACTCCCTAGTAAGTCCTTGCAAAGTTGCAACCCACTCCCTATTAGTCTGACCGGCCGTACGTTTTGTACGAAAGAACGTATACCGTTTTGCAACTACATTGACTGTTTCTTTGAAATAGGCATCTAAAGCAGACAAAATTTCTTCGTAGGACAGAGTTGCTACGTCGCGTCGGGGAAACAATTTCACTATCACACGGTATGTAGACACACCGACACAAGAAAGCAAAAACGGCTGCCGCTCTTTACCTTGTATTCTGTACGCGGCGAGATGAAACTGGAACTGGCTGGCCCACTCAGTCCAGGTTTCGCACGTGGCCTCAAAGGGCCTAAATGGCGGTGCGACAGCGTTGTGTGGCTGCGGTAGCGATGAAGCGGCGGCTGCCGCATCGGTTTGCAGCGCACGTTGACCCTGGACGAGCTGTCCAAGGGCTTCCAATAACGCCTGCGTCTGCTGATTCTGCAAGCGAAAAAATTCGGACAGTACATCTGGAGATTGTGGCGAAGCCATGACACAAGCAAATCAGAGCACAAAAAGGGAAAAAGAACAAATCAGTCCAAAGCAGAAAAAACACTTTCTCTCGTCGCCATGTGATGTGTCGGCAGCTGGGCCAACACCTTGTAGATCGAAGTGGCTGAAAGTGCACGCTAAACTAACGCAGACGGGCGTGAAGTACTGGAACATGAGACTTATTAATGAATAAGAAGAAAAGTACGTAGCTGGAATAATATACTTAACTTTATTCTCTTGTTGGAATACATCTCTTGAATAGTAGTAAGCTATAAGCACTGATACAAATGGCGCCTTGCTAGGTAGTAGCTATGGAATAAGCTGAAGGCTATTCTATCAGTCTCTCGGCAAATGAGAGGAAGACTTGGTAGGTCTGGTCGCAAGCTATGTCGTCCGTACAACTGGGGCGAGGTCATGTCCGTGTCTTGTGACCTGCCATGTGGTGGCGCTAGGTTTGCGATTACACAGTGGCGACACGCGGGTCTGACATGTACTACAGGACCGCGGCCGATTTAAGTTACCACCTAGCAAGTGTGGTGTCTAGCGTTGACACCACAGTTTTACGTAAGGCCTTTGTTTTTTTCTTTCAAATTTAATGTTGTTTAGCCTTAAGTGTTGGGCTTTCAACCGATTTTGAATTCAAATTGTTTGCCCTTGCCCTTTAAATTTCTGAGTATGCTTGCGCTTTATTAGCCTTCAGCAGTTGTTAAATTAAAGTGGGTTTCAGCTGGTGATTAAGTACCAAAGATTAAAGCTGTGTGTTTAAAAAAAAAATTTTGGGCTCTTGTAATGTTTGATCAAATAATAAAGCTGTATGTATGTTAGAGTGTAACTGACAGACCCTTATTTTGGCCCCTTTCCACAATTTAAACTACCTGTCCTGTCCTCCGGGTCTCACTACCTATGAACGAAAGAGTGATTGACTACATCTAGCTCGTACGGCACCACGCTGTTGTAATCATGTAGGGAAATAGTACCCCAACTGCAACTACAATAGATGTCGAGCTGCGCTTCATTCTGATAACAAATACACGATTGGTTCCACGCGAGTGCAATATGGTTTCGATTCAAAATAGCTTGCTTACGTCAGCAGCCAAACTCTCTTGTTCAGATTTTTTTCAAACTAACGACTATAATTAAAATTTTACAAGGAAAGAAACCGTCTGAAATCTGATTAATGACGTGAAAGAAATTATTTACATACATTATTTTTAACGTGCCAGTTAAATCACACAGATTCGTTATTTGCATTGTCTCGTAAGGTTTTCAGTGGTATTTCCTCCTCTAAATTTTGCAGCAGAACCGTTTTTGTGTCCTTAATCTCACAGGAGACAGCAAATTTTATTTCTGAGTCCAAAACACACGAGAACATTCTTAATAATTACATAATACATCGCCATATCAAACAGTAGTTATTGTTTTTATAGTCACTTCTATGTCGCCCATAAAAAAATGATTAAGACAGACGGCAATACTCTTGTCTGTCACAAACTGCCTCTCTTCCTCTCTCCAGCGTTTGCGGCATGAGAAACGAAATAACACCCATTTTAAATATTACTCCCACTTTACTTCTAAAATTAAAAAAACGTTCTACTTAAATTATATTCCATTTGTGTGCTACGAGAGATTTCTTCATGCGCACCAAAAACACTCTGCTTGTGAACGAAATTTGCATGAACGTATATACGTGCAAAACTTTTAATTTCTTCGGAGGTTATTTTGAACTTCTCACCGTCCTGAATGATTCTTTCGGATGACTGTTTCTTGTTTGATTTCTTCGCAATTTTCCTGAAGTCATTTCATCTTCAATTCCCCGCATTTCTTCAGTGACTTACATTGCAGTATTCCCGTCTTTTCCTAAGCATTTCTGTAATTCCTTCTTTCACCGAGCAGCTATCCAAAATTTTCTTCGCCGTTGTCTCCCTTGTACCTATGTTTGTGGATCTATCTTATGAGACTGCCCTTCTCAGAGAAACTCATTCCTCTTCAACTAAACTGCATATTGTGATATTCATTATCCCAGGTATCTACAACCTTAAATAACTTCAGACGCACATCACTCCTCAGTATTGCAGTGTCGCATTTCTTTCCACATAGATTTCTTTGAACGAATCTATGAAATTCTAGCATACTCTAGCATACATCATTACTAAAATGTGATCCGCCTCCGTATCTGCTCTTGGTAGACTGTACAATCCACTATCTGATTTCCGAATATCTGTTTGACCACAAAGAAATCCAACGTTGCTTACACACAATAAATCACAACTGCATGCCTCCTGCAAAATGAAATGTGGACAGAAATACTGGAAAAATGTGAAAAAAATAAGTAAACCAAGACAAAAAAAAATGGTACGTGTGACAATTTTTGGACCTCGAAATGCAAGGAGGGAAAGAGATACGATCGAAGTTTGATGAGTGGGTGACTCATGCATGCATGGCATAATTTATGCGTCAGAGCTCACACACACATATATGCGCGCGCGCGCGCGCCTGTGTGTGTGTGTGTGTGTGTGTGTGTGTGTGTGTGTGTGTGTGTATTTATGCACGGGCTAGTCAGCTGCGTGTACCCATTTTTGACAATTATAAAAACATCGTCAGTTGTTTGAAAACAATCTGAAAGAAGAATTTTTTATTTTATTTTCTTTAAATAAAGTACATCATGCGATATTTCCATGAAGTTTTTCAAAATGTTTCATAATTTTCGAGTGTTTACGGAAAAAATAAGAGTGAACGATGTTTTTGAGCACGTGTTACAGATGGAGGTAATCTGTATTTCTTGGTCTGCCATAAGCACATCAGACAAACAGTTAGGCAAACGCAGGAGGCATAATACCATCTTACCGCAGTGGTAATACCGGTTCCCATCAGATGACCGGAGTTAAGCGCTGTCGAGCTTGGTGAGCACTTGGATTGGTGACTGTCCGAGTCTGCCGAGTCTGTTGGCAAGCGGGATGCATATAATTTTTGCGAGGCCAATTGAGAAGCTTCATGGCTGAGAAGTAGCGGTGCCTGTCAGGGAAACCGACAACGGCCGGGAAAGCGGTTTGGTGACCACATTACTTACCCACATCCACTGACGCCTGTTGCCTGACGACGGCACGGCTGTTAGTCGATACTGATGGGTCTTGAAGGCCTGACATATGGCCATCTACACTCATTCTCATAAATTAAGGATATTGCTGATACATGGTGAAACAAAGCTCTGGTGGGCGGTTTGCGGGTTTAAATCACCTCGGGGTATGACCATGTGGTGCATTTGACCTGTGGTCGTCGCACGGTGGCGCTGACAGCAGTCCACATATGCAGTGGTGTGTTGGTGCATGTCAGAGTACGGTGCAGCGAGTAAGTGTGTAGACGTTTTCAGACGTGCTAATGGCGACTGTGTGTCGAAAATGGCTCAAAGAACACATACTGATGACGTTATGAGGGGTGGAATACTAGGGCGACTGGAGGCTGGTCAAACACAGCAGGTCATAACAAGGGCCCTCCGTGTTCCACAAAATGTGATCTCAAGATTATGGCAACGATTCCAACAGACAGGCAACGTGTCCATACGCATACAAACATGTACGTTAGGACAGTGATGCGAAATTTTGGGTTAATGAGCTATAGCAGCAGAAGACCGACGCAAGTACCTTTGCTAAAGCACGGTATCTCCTACAGCGCTTCTCCTGGGCTCTTGACCATGTCGATTGGTCTCTAAACGACTGGAAAATCGTGGTCTCGTCAGATGAGTCCCAATTTCACTTGGTAAGTGCGGGTGGTAGGTTTCAAGTATAGCACAGACACCGCGAAGCCATCGACCCAAGTTGTCAATAAGACACTGTGCAAGCTCGTGGTGGCTCCATAATGATGTAGGATGTGTTCAGATAGAATTGACTGGGTCCTGGATATATTTGGCTACTGGGAGACCATTTGCAGGTATTCATGGAGTTCATGTTCCCAAACAGCGGTGGAACTTTAATGGATGACAATGCGCCATTTCACTGGGCCATAGATGTTCACGATTGGTTTCAATAACATTCTGGACAGGTTCGAGCTAATGATTTGCCCACCCTGATCTCCTGTCATAAATCCCATCGAACATTTATGGGACATAATCGAGAGGTCAGTTTGTGCAGAAAACCCTGCACTAGTAACACTTTCGCAATTATGGAGCGCTGTAGAGGCAGCATGGCTCTGTATTTCTGCAGGGGCTTCCAACGACGTTGAGTCCCTGCCCTCTCGAGTTGCTTCACTACGCCGGGCAGTAGGAGGTCGCACACAATATTAGGAGGTATCCTGCGGCCTTTTTCTCCTCAGTGTGTTATTACTAGGCGTGATTATAACATTATTATATTTCAGATTTTATCAGTCAGGTGAAACTCTGGTACCGCGCGCCGCGGAATTTGAATCGCAGCCAGACGTCATGGACGTCGAAGACCCCTAGAGGTCTCTGCATCATCGCGCCGTAAGTTGCGGCGGCGTGCGCCTCCTGGCCTGCATGTTGTGTGAGGGCGCCACAGTGGAACACGTGGTTCCAGCGGCCAATAGCGGCGCCCCCGATAGAGTATTTAAGCGCCTGCCTCTCGCTCTGGCAGCCTCCCGGCCACGACTGCGTTACCTACCGCCACCTCAAACACTGCCCTCCCTCGTTCCTTTCAATCCTTGCCACCCTCTACAATGTCATCCTTGCCACTGGCTTCTATCCCGACCTGTGGAAAATCTCCCGTATCCTGATGTTCTCCAAACCCGACAAGCCTCCATCTGATGCCTCTTCCTATCGTCCTATCTGTCTCACATCGGTGTTCAGCAAGCTCTTGGAATCCATCCTTTCCCGGCGCATCCATCACCACCACCGCCAACACCATCTCCTCCCAAACACCCAATGTGGCTTTCGACCTTCCTTCTCTGCTGATGACCAACTCCTCCGCCTCACTCATCTCCTCTCCCTCCAGCTTAACTCCCGTCGCTCCTCCATTTTTGTCTCCCTTGACCTCGAAAAGGCCTACGACCGTGTCTGGCATCCCGGTCTCCTGTTTAAACTCCGAACCTACGCCCTTCCTATCAACTACATCCGTCTGGTGGCCTCCTTCCTCTCCCACCGCCCCTCCTATGTTACCATCCATAATGCCACTTCCTACACCTTCTACCCCTCTGCAGGTGTGCCCCAGGGCTCTGTCCTCTCCCCTCTCCTCTACCTCCTCTACACGGCAGAGATGCTCCAACCCCCCCCCCCCCTCCAGTACACCTCTTGCAATATGCTGATGACACCGCATTCCTCGCCCTCGCTCCTACCCTCCAACGGTCCCAACGCCTTCTCCAGAATCACCTTGACCTTTTTGCTGCATGGTGTAACCAGTGGCTCCTGAAACTCAACCCTTCCAAGACCCAGGCAATCATCGTAGGTCGTACCACTCGCTCCTTCCGGCTCCTGGATTTCTCCCTTACTGTCTGCGCCCGTCCTGTCCGCCTCACCCCCACCCTCACCTACCTTGGCCTCACCATTGACTGTCACCTCACCTCCGCTCCATCCAATCCAAAGCCCACAACCGCCTCCGACTTCTCAAACTCCTCTCCGGCTGGACTTGGGGGTTGCACCCCTCTACCATCCTCCACACCTACAAATCCTTAATCCATCCCATCCTCTGTTATGCCAGTCCTGCCTGGATATCTGCCTCCCCCCCCCCCCCCCCAAATTCTATAAGTCCCTCCAGATCCTTGAGCGTCATGCACTCCGCCTCGCCTTCCGTATACGCCTCCCGTCCCCCACGCGGATCCTCTATGATCTCATTCCTTTCCCCCATCTGCTCCTATTCCTTGAACATATCCGCATCCTCTACACCTCCCGCCGTCTTGAACCCCCTCACCCCCTGGTTGCTTCTCTCCTCTCCGATTCCCGCCCCCTGCCACGTATTCGTCGTTGTGTCCCCCCTACCCTCCATCTCTACACTCTACATCTCCTTTCCCAAGGTGGCTTCCATCAACTCCCCCTCCCGGATGATGCCCTCTCTCCCTTCATTTATCCCTCCTATCAACTCTGATCCTCACTCCCCCTCCTTTCCTCTGTCCTTTTCCCGGGCTCCCTCTCCTCCCCTTCCATCCTCTTTCTTCCCCACCTCCCCTCTCTTTGCCCCCTTCTCTCCCCCGCATCCTTTTACATTTCCCTCCTCTCATTCCCTCTCGCCCTTCTCCCCCTTTATTAGTCTCTCCCTCCTTGGTCCCCCCCCCTTTTCGTTTTTTTCCTCTCCTCCCTCCTTGTTTTTCCCCCTCCTGCAGGTCCCCCCCCCCCCCATCTGCCTTTGGCTCGGGAGTGTCATCTTTGTGCTGCCACTTTCGTGCAGTGTTCTCCAGTGAGTGTTCTACAGTGCGTGTTTTACAGTGAGTGTTCCGTGTTGTGTTTTTTGGGACTTGTTGCGAACGGCCATCATACTGTCGCTGGGTGTGCCTTTTATCTCTTGCGAACAGAAACCAGACTGTCGCTGTGTTTTTTTTTTTTTTAATTGTGTGTCTACTATGTTACTTGTCTGATTCCTGTGTATTTTATCTACATTGCCAACCCCTTTTGCTTTCTGTTTTAACTTTCCACATTTTTACGCCATTTTACTTTTTAAATCACCATTTTATCGCCTGTTTGACCTTGTTTCTTTCTTCTTCCTTTATTTAAAAAAAGTCTGTAGGCTGTAGAGCAGCGTAGTAAACTGCTGCCAGCCCGCCCCTTTCGGGGGGAATTGAAAATCAATAAAGAAGAAAAAAAAAGCTCTGGCAGCGAGTCTAATCTTTGCGTGGGTCTCGACACATCGCCTCGAGAAGACAGCGTGTTAATCGTGGACGTCTTGGATTCGTTTGGTTGTCTCTGTCACTCCGTTGCGTCTTGCGTGTTGTCGTCGTAAGGTCTTTCTCCATCGTCCGCCGTTGTTTCGTGTCCGTACTTTCCGTTCGTTTGTTTGTTCACGGGCCGCTCTCCGTTTGGTCCCGCCGCGCTTTCTCGGCCACAGCCTGAAATAAACGTGAAATTTAAGACACGTCTCTCTTATAATCCCATCAATATGTTTAAAATCCAATAAAAAATATCGCATATGAGACTAAAAAGGAGAAAATAATTGGTTATATAAAAATAAGATTTTAATATAACACGCTCTTTAGTTAGAGTATAAAATAATTTCTCCTGGCCCCAGACTGATACATGAAAATCTGAGGGAGTGAATTTTTAATAACTATGAAAATACGTCTGTGGCTTACAACGATAAACGTTGCGCACGTGCAACACGTAATTGATGCATGTATAGTTAAGCTCCTAACTATTATATTGCATGCACCCAACGTTTCTCGGAATCGCAAATTTTCAGAAATATCTTTATGGGGTTAGAAATCTGTATAGGTCTGGGATTAATTACTTTGTAGGTTTCAGTCCATTTTTTTTAATATAGAAGGAACGAATCTCATTGCGCAGGCAAAATAACATAACTTTTCTTAAGTATTTTCCAGTGCCATGAGCATTTTTCCAAACAAACACTAGACATAATTATTTGGAATGACCTTTGCTGCTAAGCGCTGTCTGTTAAATTGGATTTTGGGACATATCCTAACTACACACTTCCTTAAATTAAAAAAAAAAGAAAAAGAAACATGAATTGAAGTGATATTTACGAAAATCCTCATCAGACACATGTAGAGCCTATGCATGAAACAAGGAGTGTGATGTGCGGTGAAAGCAACAGATATTAGTGGTTCGATCATTTTTCACCAATCGATAAATGATGATAGGGTTGTGAGCAACGAAGTGCAACCACTTTACAGAGTACTAATAACTAATACAGGACGTTTGGTTATTTCGACCAGAACACTACGAGAGAGCGCATTTCCAGTGCGTCTACGACTATGGTACTTGTCTTCCTTTATAGCAACTATCCGAAATGCTCCATAAGAAAAAGAGGATTTCATGTTCAACCTATCGAACATACACGGAGTGCAATAGTCGGTCGCGTTACTGACCTCCAACAACAATATCTGGGGTGATTAGACAATGAACTAACATAAATTTGTAAGTTTTCACTTTGATTTTGTGTATAGCTGTGTATGCACTGATAAGCCAAAACATTATCCCCACTGCCCACAACGACGTTGGATGTCGCCTCGTGGCGTTGTGAGCACGTGACACGGTAACAAACGTACGTAAGGGGAGCAGACACCGACGGGGGATCACCCTAGCGAAGATACGGACGGCGAATGGGGAATCCATTGACGCAAGCGACTTTGACAAGGAACAGACCATTATTGCCCAAATCCTGTGAACGAGTACATAGAAAGCGAAGCCGGTCGAATGTTCACGTACTATTGTCGTGAGCATACATGGAAAGTGGTAGAAGGACAATGAAACTACCACTACGCGCTAAATACACTCCTGGAAATTGAAATAAGAACACCGTGAATTCATTGTCCCAGGAAGGGGAAACGTTATTGACACATTCCTGGGGTCAGATACATCACATGATCACACTGACAGAACCACAGGCACATAGACACAGGCAACAGAGCATGCACAATGTCGGCACTAGTACAGTGTATATCCACCTTTCGCAGCAATGCAGGCTGCTATTCTCCCATGGAGACGATCGTAGAGATGCTGGATGTAGTCCTGTGGAACGGCTTGCCATGCCATTTCCACCTGGCGCCTCTGTTGGACCAGCGTTCGTGCTGGACGTGCGGACCGCGTGAGACGACGCTTCATCCAGTCCCAAACATGCTCAATGGGGGACAGATCCGGAGATCTTGCTGGCCAGGGTAGTTGACTTACACCTTCTAGAGCACGTTGGGTGGCACGGGATACATGCGGACGTGCATTGTCCTGTTGGAACAGCAAGTTCCCTTGCCGGTCTAGGAATGGTAGAACGATGGGTTCGATGACGGTTTGGATGTACCGTGCACTATTCAGTGTCCCCTCGACGATCACCAGTGGTGTACGGCCAGTGTAGGAGATCGCTCCTCACACCATGATGCCGGGTGTTGGCCCTGTGTGCCTCGGTCGTATGCAGTCCTGATTGTGGCGCTCACCTGCACGGCGCCAAACACGCATACGACCATCATTGGCACCAAGGCAGAAGCGACTCTCATCGCTGAAGACGACACGTCTCCATTCGTCCCTCCATTCACGCGTGTCGCGACACCACTGGAGGCGGGCTGCACGATGTTGGGGCGTGAGCGGAAGACGGCCTAACGGTGTGCGGGACCGTAGCCCAGCTTCATGGAGACGGTTGCGAATGGTCCTCGCCGATACCCCAGGAGCAACAGTGTCCCTAATTTGCTGGGAAGTGGCGGTGCGGTCCCCTACGGCACTGCGTAGGATCCTACGGTCTTGGCGTGCATCCGTGCGTCGCTGCGGTCCGATCCCAGGTCGGCAGGCACGTGTACCTTCCGCCGACCACTGGCGACAACATCGATGTACTGTGGAGACCTCACGCCCCACGTGTTGAGCAATTCGGCGGTAAGTCCACCCGGCCTCCCGCATGCCCACTATACGCCCTCGCTCAAAGTCCGTCAACTGCACATACGGTTCACGTCCACGCTGTCGCGGCATGCTACCAGTGTTAAAGACTGCGATGGAGCTCCGTATGCCACGGCAAACTGGCTGACACTGACGGCGACGGTGCACAAATGCTGCGCAGCTAGCGCCATTCGACGGCCAACACCGCGGTTCCTGGTGTGTCCGCTGTGCCGTGCATGTGATCATTGCTTGTACAGCCCTCTCGCAGTGTCCGGAGCCAGTATGGTGGGTCTGACACACCGGTGTCAATGTGTTCTTTTTTCCATTTCCAGGAGTGTAGTTGCACGTCCACGACTCTTCACAGTTCGGAGGCTTCCCTGCTCTGTGAAGTACGATAGATGGTGATCTGTGGCATCTCTGCCGAAAGAGCACAATGCTGGTGTACAGACAACTGCTTCAGAGCACACCGTTCATCGCACATTGTTGAACATGGAGCTCCGCAGCAGACCACCCCTACGTATTCACATGATGACCCATAGACATCGTCAATCACGATTGCAGTGGGCGCGGGACCATCTGGATTCGAACGTCGATCAATGCAAAGGTCTCGGTTCTTTGGGTGAAACCATTTTTGCTACACTGTGTCGATGGTTGTCTCCACAAACGCCGTTATGGAGGTTAATGGCGGCTCTAAACGTGCCGCGCGCCGCGGATGCAGGCTGGTGAGAGCAATGTTATGTTATGAGAGACATTCTGCTGCGCTTTTATGGGACCTGTGGTAGAAATCGAAGACACGCTGACAGCTACGAACCACCTGTATCCCTTCATGCTTTATATCTTCCTCGACGGTGATGAAGTATTTCAGCAGTATAATTGTCCGTGTCTCGGAGACAGAACCGTGCTACAGTGGTTTGAGGAGCGTTATAGTGAACTCACGTCGTTGTCTCGGAGACCAAATTCGTCTGATGTAAATCCTATGGTATCCACCTGGATCGTAATCGGGCGCCATCATCGAGTACACAAATGAGCGGCCCCTTATTTACGCAAATTACATGACCTGTGCGAAGACATCTAATGCCACATACCTCAACTAACCTACCAACAAACTGTCGGATCCCTGATACGCAGAATCAGTGATGAATTTCGCTCCAAAGACGGACAAACAGGCCATTAAGTAGGTTTCCATAATGTACTGGCTAATCAGTGTACCGTAGTCTTAGGTAGCATATCCTTGATCTTGATTTTACAGCTGATGAATGGTATAAGGTAACCTCACCGCAGAACGCATTATTCACCATCTTAAAAGAGTGCACTAGTCGCGCTGGACTGCTGCTCATGATATTCAAACGGTACCACTGACCCTCCATTGCCATCGTTAGTCACAGCAGTGAAGTTAGCTGTACGTGCCAGTCGATTGTATGTAATCAGCGCTGTGAAGTGGGTCAGCACGCAGACATGAGAGAAAGCAGATGTCGTGTTTGAGGTGCCCATGACCACACCGTAAATGAAGTTGCTCGATTCGTTGGTGCGTCAACGTGTTTGCAGGGAGTGGTGTACCATTGGCATGAATGTAATACGGCATTCATTGGTCGTTAGAAGATTCTAACCGGCAGAGACCCGAGATGAATGTCTCTCCTAATCAACGACAATCGGTTCTCAACTCGACGGGAGTCGCTGGTATCAGCGAATGCAGTTCCACCCGCACAAGTTTTCGAGCGAACATTGCGATACGAATACCGTGCAGTGGACACTTGGAGTAGTACCTCACCATAGACCGTTGCTTACAGCGGCATTCAGAGCAGCGCGCCTCCAATGGACCAGACAACGCTGAAATCGGCAGTCCGCAGTTTTGCCAACTCAAATGATGCAAGGCGTCGAGAGCACTGACAGATCAGTGAAGCATTGAAGCCACAGTGTGTGGAACATGTAGTTCAGAATGGAAGTGGCTCTGCGACATTGACAGCATTTTCTCGTACCATGACTGGAACCAACACTTTCAGCTTGCCTTGAACATGAACTAGGATGTTTATTTCAACATTCTCGGTGGCTAAGTGTTGCCCTTCCTTCATGATGTCTTCCAAGTTGCACGCTATGAGTTCTTAGTTTGATGAATTCACAGGCATCCTATCGCATTTGGAATAGTTGTAGAAATAATTCATCTTAGTCCCATGAAAAATGAGAATATTTGGAACAGCTGATAAAACGTAGTATATGTTAGTTCTACAGGGTGTAGTGGCCTCAGCTGATTAAATTTGCGGACTTATTGTCGCCGAATGAAACCCATCCCATCATCATAGCTCGAGGTGCTGTTACACTCATGCTCATAAATTAAGGATAGTTGCATAATGGCAACGTGGCACTACACAAAACTGGCGCTAATAGCATAGGCACATAGGGAACACACACGACACAGATCTGTAAGTCCACGGTATTGGTGATAAGTTGAGAAAATCGTCCCGAAACAGATGTGCTACAAAACGTCACTGTTTCCTGTTCATGTACCGAGCCATCAATATGGGATATGATTACCATGCACACGTACACAGGCCGCACAAAGGGTTGGCATACTCTGGATCGGGTGGTCGAGCAGCTGCTGGGTTATAGCCTCCCATTCTTGCACCAGTGCCTGTCGGAGCTCCTGAACTGTCGTAGGGGTTTGAAGACTTGCAGCGATACGTCGACCGAGAGCATCCCAGACGTGCTCGATGCGGTTTAGGTCTGGAGAACAGGCAAGCCACTCCATTCGCCTGATATCTTCTATTTCAAGGTACTCCTCCACGGTGGCAGCTCGGTGGGGCCGTGCGTTATCATCCATCAGGGGGAAGGCGGGTCCCACTGCAGCCCTGACCTGTTACAGTTCCTCTGTCAAAGACATGCAGGGGTGTAGGTGACCAGTCATAATCCCACCCCATACCATCAAACCACGACCTCCATACAGGTCTCTTTCAAGGACATTCAGGGGTTGGTACCTGGTTCCTGGTTCACGCCAAATGAAAACCCGGTGAGAATCACTGTTCAGACTATACCTGGACTCATCCGTGAACATAACCTTGGATCACTGTTCCAATGACCATGTACTGTGTTCTTGACACCAGGCTTTACGGGCTCTCCTGTGACCAGGCGTCAGTGGAATGCACCTTGGAGGTCTCAGGGCGAATAAACCATGTCTGTTCAGTCGTCTGTAGACTGTGTGTCTGGAGACAATTGTTCCAGTGGCTGCGGTAAGGTCCCGAACAAAGCTACCTACAGTACTCTGTGGCCGCATGCGGGCACTGATGGTGAGATATCAGTCTTCTTGTGGTGTTGTACACCGTGGACGTCCCGTACTGCAGCGTGGCTAGCAATCTGTATGGTATTAAGTGGAGTTATTTTATACTGTTCAGTCCAATTAAAGAAATTGTTATATTAAAAATTTATTATTCTTTAAGTATTTATTTTCTGTCTTTTACGTGTGTGAAATTTTTAACTTTTTGCTGAGGTTATAAGAAAGAATTCGTCAAATTTCAGGTTTATTTCTGTGCATTTTCATCTAATTGATAATATATGAAATACAATAGTGGTGTACCTATCTAATAATATTTGCGTAGTTGTTATTTTTCTGTAAAAATAAAATGTAGAAGGATACAAAATTAATTTTATACGATTTTTCATAAGATTCTTATTGCAATAATAGTTTTATGTATGTCACATCTCCTCCTGCACTCTCTGTCAGTGTTGTCACCCCTCTCTCTGTACAATTCTTCTTCCTCCTCTCCCTGTTTATCTCCTCCTTCTCTCTTCTGTCCATCGGCTACGCATTAGTCTTTCTGTCCATTGCCTGCTCCCCTCCCTCTTCCTTTCCCCTCTTTCCCCCTCTCTCCATCCCCACTCTTCCCCTCCTCCCCGTCTGTCCATCTCCTCCTCCTCCCTCTCTGTCTGCCCACTATTCGCCACTATCTATCTATTTCCTCCACCCAATATTTGTGTCCATCTCATCCTCCCTCTAATTACACATCTTTTCCTGCCCCCTCTCTGTCCAGCCATGTCTGTCCACGGGCCTACCCCCTGAAACACATTCTGATGCTGCCAGCACAACAAGCTAGTTATGCAGGGCATCTGAAGTGGCAGGTCTTACCAACCCTTTTCACCTGCATCCCCATGTATACCGAACAGACCGACAAAAAGGCGAGTTAATAAATCGTTGTCATCCATTTCTGGGCTACATTCATAAAATTTCAGATCTCTAGCTCATTGAACATTTACTTTAAAATCAATTGCAAAATTTGTACTTAATAGACAGGCAACAAAGCGAGCTAATAAAAATGTTTTAAAAGTAAACATTTCCAGATCAGTCTGAACATCAAGCAAAGACTAAAATAGCCAGTTGCAGTATCTGGAATGGTCAGGCAATTAACTACCTTTGCTTCGTAAGGTTTCAGCATAACTCTGTTTACAGCTGTTTGACCAAGTGCTACTAACATACCAGTCTAATTGCTACATGGCCCAAAGGATGTTCTTGGAGTTCTTTGCAAGATAACACCTAACTTGCGCAGTTTATTCGTGGTTAAAACGTAAAAACGTATATGCCTTATGTCATTCTGTCTCAGCAAAGGGACCTTTCATACACTCCCATCACAAGCTGCATACGTGTCGTGTATACGTCCTTTCACTCAGGTTTACCACTCCTAGTGGCATCTCTTAATGAATTTCGGCTCCCGGCCAAACCAACCTGTCCACAGTATAGTCTGCTCCTTGTCTGCAGCTAAGCTACTGTGGTGGATCAAATGGTTCAAATGGCTCTGAGCACTATGGGACATAACTTCTGAGATCATCAGTCCCGTAGAACTTAGAAATGCTTAAACCTAACTAACCTAAGGACATCACACACATCCATGCCCGAGGCAGGACTCGAACCTGCGACCGTAGCGGTCGCGCGGTTCCAGACTGTAGCGCCTAGAACCGCTCGGCCACCCCGTCCGGCTGTGGTGGATCCTTCTACCTGGAGCAGACAGTCTCTTGTTTTAGGGCAGGTAGCATGGAGACACGGCCGTGAGCAGACGCATTCTCAGACAACCAAGTGCTGCAGTAAGGATGCGCCTTGTGCGCCTTGTAAAACATCACGAGAAGAAACCTATTTTTACATCAGTACTATGTTCTTGTGCCTCGATCTGTATCCATCACAGAAGCAGACTAAGCAAGGAAATACTTTGTAAGAGCAAAGAAAATGTAATCCATATTCACACATGCACGTATTTCGCCCCATATGAGACTGTTACATTCATGACCGACACTTCTGATGCCGGTTGATTTCGGTACTTAACACGAATATGGTGGCACCATGTGAAATATTGGGGCTGACTGTATATAAGACCATGGCTCTTTGGGACTTCATTTTGATGATGCAGCTCTCAAAATATTTCGAGAAGTGTGTGGCATTTCTTAAAAGACATCATAGTCGCCGTTGACCGTATGAAATAATTATTATTACGGCGACTATGACGTCTTTTAAGAAATATTATATGACTGTGAATCCCAACCACGAGAAGTTAATCAAGTGTGTGACAGTTGTGCTCATTTTAGTTAATAACTATGGTGTCTTCATCTGTTATGGGTTGTTAATTCAACTACAATAATTATCGTGTTTTTACATGGTGCATCGTGATCTCATGATGTGTGAAAAATACTTTGTAGTCATAAAAGACTTTTGGTCACTTTATTAAGATCTATTGAAGAAGAAAAATACATTTTGGAAGAAAAGAAACACATACAAAGCATACAATCGGTACCGAAAGTCCACAAAGCATGTATCTTATCTACTGATCACTTTTCCCCTTGTTCACAAGCTACATCTACATCTATTTCGATATCTACATACATACTCCGCAAGCCACCATACGGTGCGTGACTGAGGGTGTCCTGTACCCCTGCTAATCATTTCCTTTCCTCGTCCACTCGCAAATAGAGTGAGGGAAAAACGACTGTCTATATGCCTCCTTATAAGCCCCAATTCTTCGTATACTATCTTCGTGGTCCTTATCCGCAATGTATGTTGGCAGCAGTAAAATCGTTTGGCAGAGCTTCAAATAACGGTTCTTTAATTTTCTCAATAGTGTTTATCGAAAAGAAAGTCACCTTCGCTCCAGGGATATCTATTTCAGTTCCCGAAGCATCTCCGAAACACGTAATTTTCGGACCTACGGGTAACAAATCTAGCAGACCTCCTATGAATTGCTTCGATGTCTTCTTTTAATGCGACCTGGTACGGATCCAAAACACTCCAGCAGTATTCACGAATAGGTCGCACCAGCCTCCTATATGCGGTCTCCTTCACAGGGAAACCACTCTTTCCTAAAAAGTTTCCTAATAAACCGAAGTCGACAACTCGCCTTCCCTAAAGCAGTTCTCACTCGCTCGTTCCATTTGATATCGCCCTGCAACGTAACGCCCAGATATTTAAACGACGTGAGTGTGTCAAGCAGGACACTACTAATACTGTTACCGAACACAACCGGTTTGCTCTTCCTACTCATCCGCATTAACTTACATTTTTCCACGTTTAGAGCTAGCTGCCTTTCTTCATACCAACTAGAAATTTTGTGTAAGTCGTCTTGTATCTTCCTACAGTCACTCACATTTGGACATCTTACCGTACGCCACAGGCATTATCAACAAACAGCCGCAAACTGCTGCTCACCCTATCCGCTGGATCATTTACGTATATAGAAAGTAACAGTGGTCATATAACACTCCCCTGGGACACTCCTGGCGTACCCCTGTCTCTGATGAACACTCGCTGTCACTGGGTACTGTTACTTAAGAAGTCTTCGAGTCACTCACACATCTGGGAACCTGTTCCATATGCTCGTATGTTAACAGTCTGCAATGGGGCACCGTGTTAATTTCTTTTCGGAAATCTATGAATATGGAAACAGCCTGTTACCCTTCATCCATACATCTGAAGCGGCAGTGTGATGGTGAGAGGCCGTGGGAGCCAGGGCGAACTTTGCGTAAGTTTACAATATGAAAGTGATTCCGAGAAAATGAATTTTCTGAAACAGCTTGCTCGTTGGGTGCTAAAACTTTTACACAGCAACAGAGAAATCAGGGTTTGGCCTGTACTCTTGACTGTTTGACACGTTACAACAAAGATGGTCATTTTCTAAGCAAGATTAGGGACTGACTGCGTATGAAGCCCCGCAGTCAAAACGACAATCGATGAAATGAATGCATACTGCGTCACCAGTAAAGGCTAAAGCCAAGCAAATCGCGACCCCTATTAAAATCATATAGGCAGCCTTGTGGCGCAGACAGAGCGTTCTACTCGTACATTTTTTGCAGTAAGGTGAATCATCATCATCATCATCATTGTCACCATCTCCCCTGAAACTGATCAAGCCATCTCTTCACTCGTATTCCTCAAAATCTGTTGCTTCTTGTTTTATATTGTTTTAATGATTCCTGCTTGTGATATTCATCTTATCTGTTCCTCCCGCCTTAACTGAAATTCTTTTATTATGTCACTTATGCTTTTTATATTTAGTTCAGCTCCAATGTCTTCATCTATCTTGTTATCCATTAAAGTATGTCCCGCTACGTATCAAAAGGAAGTTCATATCAAGTGCTTCTATTCTCTTTTTATTACTGTTGCTTCCATAGAACATTGCCTTATAGAACATCAGTAAGTATCTGTTGACTTCACCCCCACCGTTCTGCGTATAGTTCCACAGAAATAGTTGGATGGGTGTAACTTACTTTATATTTAATTTTTTGTCCCAAATGTAATAAACTAAACTAAACTCCTTCCGAACAGGCCATAAAGGTCGTAGGTACCGACCGGCCTCCGTGTCATTCTCAGACCACAGGCGTCACTGGATGCGGATATGGAGGGGCGTGTGGTCAGCACACCGCTCTCATGGCCGTATGTCAGTTTCCGAGACCGCAGCCGCTACTTCTCAATGAAGTAGCTCCACAGTTTGCCTCACAAGGGCTGAGTGCACCCCGCTTGCCAACAGCGCTCTGCAGACCGGATGGGCACCCATCCAAGTGTTAGCCCAGCCCGACAGCGCTTAACTTAGGTGATTTGACGGGAACCGGTGTTACCACTGCGGCAAGGCCGTTGGCCCCAAATGTAATACTACCTTCTAAATAGAAGAGCTTGCTGAAAAGTAATGCCCCCGAAATTGTTATTCTGTTCCCAATATCGGTTGAAGTATTACATGACATGCATGTTACTCTGTCGGCTTTCCCTCCTCCGCTGATGCAAGTTGCAACCCTCTGCCGCTAAACTGCTACGAATAGTAGCGCGTAACATGGCGGTGTATAAAGTTACTATGTCAGTGCGTGAGAAACAGCGTTGCATCAACGTTCTTTTCTTTCTGTTCAGTGGTAGCTTTATTTTTGAGATTAACAAAAACTGGTCTGATTAGACATTTGGACCTCTGAAGTCCCAAGTGCTGGAAGGTACAGACAGCGGCCCGGCACTGATATAATGGGGGCTCAGCGCTAACCGTTGGTTCATGCAATTTCTTTCACTCATATTTCCTCCTCTCCTGCAAAGGTCAGGACGCGAACTTGCAGAATTCAGTTGTTTTGAGCCACGCCAGCCTAACTGGAGTTGGGGCAGGGGTATTCCAACATGGAATAATTACTTGTCTCACGGCACGTTAGTTTTGAACTTGCACGACAATACAATCTTAATATCAATAGCGGCACGTGGAACTGCAGGGAATGATAGTGTTTAGTCGTCAGTGGTTTGTGTATTCTGCAGTACGTACATTGCATCAGTGAGCTTCATGACCCGACTCATTAGTAAGGTGAACTTTTTGCAACAAATGTAAGCAACAATTTTATACATTTATGCGAACCCGTGAGCATTCACTTCACGATCTTCGATAAGTAATAACATAAGGGAAATATGAAGCTTAAAAAATAATTTGTGAAACAAATGAAATACCAGAATGTTGAGTGCAAGCATACAAAGGCGCATGGTCTGTGTTTCACAGGTGGATTGTGGTACAGCGTTCGATGTCTGTTGCGCTTGGTCGGTCAACAGGGGGACGGTTTATGCTGTTTGTGGAAGACGCTGGAATTGTCGTTCGACCGTGTTCTGTGTATGCTCCATTGGAGACTGATCTGGTTACCGAGTCGGCCAAAGCAGTGTCGACACTCTGAAGAGTATGTTGGGCTACAACAGCGCTATGTGGGCGAGCGTTGCAAAACACCTCCTGGAATCCTATTTGTGGTTGGCAGCACAATTGTTCGAATAAACAGATTAACGTACAAATTTCCAGTTAAGGTACATGGGAAAACCACGAGAGTGCTCCAGCTGTGATACAAAACCGCACCGCAGACCGTAACTCCAGATGTAGGTCCAATGAGTCTAGCACGTAGACAGGTTAGTAACAAGCCCTCAGCCGGACTCGTTGTAACCAGTATACAGCAATCATTGGCATCGCGGCACAACAGACTTTAATGAGAAAACACAACAGACCTCCATCGTGCCCTCCAACAACCTCCCGCATGACATCACTCAAGTCGCAAACGGCACTGGACTGGGCTCAGTGGAATGCTCGCTAAAGGGCATCTGGCTTGGAGCTGTCTAAGTAATCGATCTGAAACAGTTCGTTGTGTAACTGTGGTGCCAACTGCTGCTCAGACTGCTGGTGCAGATGCAGTACGATGTGCCAGAGCTGTAAGCCGAACACGATACTCTTTCCTCTTGGCTACATTCCTGGCAAGTCTTTCTGCAGTATCGTAAAAATGGTTCAAATGGCTCTGAGCACTATGGGACTCAACATCTTAGGTCATAAGTCCCCTAGAACTTAGAACTACTTAAACCTAACTAACCTAAGGACATCACACACACCCATGCCCGAGGCAGGATTCAAACCTGCGACCGTAGCAGCCCCGCGGTTCCGGACTGCAGCGCCAGAACCGCACGACCACCGTGGCCGGCGCAGTATCGTAGAAAGAACATCCAGCTCCTCGTTGCCCTATTACACGACCTCTTTCAAACTCAGTGAGATGCTGATAATGGCGTCTTTGTCACCTGAAAAGCATTCTTCTCTAACATCAACACGTTCAATCTCAAAGGTAACTAACGCCCACGACCATTACAGCGGGTATTTCAAGAAAATCTGATTTTCGTCCTTATAGAGTGCTACGAACGCCACTCTCATGCGACAGGCTCGAAATTTCAATAGACATTATATTTCAGATGTAGAAACATGCCTACCACATTCGTTTATGTCGCACATCTCCTTCCTGGTGTTGCGATTTTTTCCCTAGTATTGTGTGAGATATTTGCATTTTCGGTTTTATATGTGCCCTGCAGTCAGCTCAAAGGAATACTACTCATCAAGTCTTTCGTAAGACGCGAAGTGTCGACAGAAAGTGCCAGCTTGTTTCGGGTCACAAACAAAATGATTTTTGAAGCGGAATTTTACGTGCCCATTCGATAGAGCGGTCCAAAATTATTATACTGCGATAATTTTATCTATATACACTGACAGGGCCAGTAAATCGCGAAGAATAGTGTAGTGTTGGCAGAAGAGCCAACACTGTGTTTCTAGAGGAGGCCGAAATGCACGCGTTTAATTACACGCTGACTGGCGTGAGGTCTGGAACAGGACAATATCTTGACAATTGCAAATAAAGTACGTAGATGATATAATACTTGACTTTAATCCACAATTGTAGAACATCTCTCTTGATGATACATGCTTCACATAATAAATATCAATTGAATACGGCGCCTTGCTAGGTCGTAGCAAATGACATAGCTGAAGGCTATGCTAACTATCGTCTCGGCAAATGAGAGCGTATTTGTCAGTGAACCTTTGCTGTGAACGTCGGCTGTACAACTGAGGCGAGTGCTAGTACGTCTCTCTAGACCTGCCGTGTGGTGGCGCTCGGTCTGCTATCACTGACAGTGGCGACAGGCGGGTCCGGCGTATACTAATGGACCGCGGCCGATTTAAAGGCTACCACCTAGCAAGTGTGGTGTCTGGCGGTGACACCACAAATAGCCATTTAATTGGGCTCACTACAGCTACATATTGCAAAAATAAAAATGCCAATATCTGCCAAAATCATTCGGACGGCTCTGGGAGAGATACCGTGTATAGGGAGGCCGGAAACAGTCTGAGAAGCTTGTAAAGGTGTTGGAGGGTAGGTTGAACGGTACCGTAGTGCCAGTGTTGTTCAGAAATGCGATGCAATGTTCCTTCGGAAGTGCATGCGTGTCCGAAGGAACAAGCATTGGAGCGACTACAACCGTTATGAAATACATGAAATGTATTCGCAGTTGCGAATTGGACAACCATCAGCTGTATAATGGAATGGCGACAGTGAAAATTTGTGACGGACCGGCACTCAAACACGGATTTTGTAATATTTGTAATTTTCGCCTCACAAACATTAATATACGCTCAATAGTAAATGCCTGATGGCCTAAAGTTATCGAACAATTGTAAAGTAAAAGAAGTGAACCATCGCGTAGCAGCGACAGAGTCTATTACTCTTTATCTTTGCCGTTCTTGCGCGGTGCCTGTAAATCTCTATGTACATGTATCGATTAATGATATAAAAAATAATTCTGTTGTTTCAAGACAAATGAGGCTTTTGGCGCCTCACCTTTTACTGTTGGTATTCTATGAAAGGCGGACGCGGACCTAGTGTGTTCCGCAACTGTATTTTATATTTTATGTGAAAATAGTGAATGAATATGCTAATTGTTATTTTTTTCAATCAGAAAACGTGTAGTTTCTTGTAACTGATTACGAACAGACAGCATCAAGAGGACATTTTGACTGTTATGTATAAAGTATTTAAGCACAATGGTGATCTATTGTAATTTAATATGAAAAGGTACGTAGCATTAAAAAAAGGTGTGTTACAGATAAGTGTGCTTATTTTAGTAATTAACCTTGACGATTTCCATCTCCTTATTTACCTGAAGGATAATTATTTTGTGTTACTTCATCACCAGAAATTACGATCACGCTGATGGGCCGAACGCAGCATGAGGCAGAAGGAACATTATCGTTTTCCTAATATTTCTGAACCAATTTTTTTGTGTAGTGTTGCATTTCTTTTAAAGTCTATAAATCTTCTGGTCCCTTAGTGTTGATCCGGGTATGACTACATCGCGACTATAAAAATGCACAGAAATGATAATGTTTCTTCCGAACGATCTCAAATATACATCAATATGCTGCTCTTATTCAGGTATTTAATGCTCAACGTATGTTATTATAATAGTGTAATCAATCCCTGATTCTGTTGCCAAGTGGCCCACCAAAATATTCACTTTTTCGACATTAAAAAAAAAGTAACAATTCTTTTTATTTTCGTCCCCCAAGAGCAACGCTACAATTTATAGGTCGCGATGGGCAGGAAAACCGGTTTCCAGTCCTGATCCGGCACAAATTTTCCTAGTCGTAATTGCAGTATACAGCTGGTGGTTGTCCGTATTGGCAACTCCAAATATGTTGGAATGGAATATGTTGTGCTGACTGTTATGACCGCGACCGGAACGGTTGCGGGTGGCCGAGAAAGCGCGGCGGGACCAAACGGAGAGCTGAATGAAGGACGGACACGAAACAACGATGGACGACAGAGAGAGACCTTACGACGACAACACGAAAGAAGCAACGGAGTGACAGAGACAACCAAACGAATCCAAGACGTCCTCTAGTAATGAAAACAAAGAACGGTAAACACGCTGTCTGTTGTCGAGGCGATATGTCAAGATTCACGCAACGATTAGACTCGCTGACTGGGCGAGAGGCAGGCCCTTAAATTCACGATGGGGGGCGCCGCTATTGGCCGCTGGAGCCACGTCTTCCAGTGTGGCGCCCTCACTCTAAATGCGGGCCAGGAGACGCACGCCGCCACGGCTTACAGCGCGATGGTGCAGAGGCCTCTAGGGATCTTCGACGTCCATGTCGTCTGGCGCGGATTCAGATTCCGCGGCGCGCGGTATCAGACTGACAAATAATTGTTAAGACAATATTCGATACGTTGGGTCATTTGCGAGTTAATTAGCATTGGAGTTATCTAATCCGGCCGTTGCATGCTCAGTTTCAAGCGGCCCGCCAGAGACAGTGTCACCAAACGTGGTTTCTCCGTTTGGTTATCTAAAATCCCACAAGAGAGCGATACAAAAGTTGTACATAGGGCGTTCGTAAGGGTCGAACCCGAGGCAAAGGTTGATCAGTCTCGTACGCTACCACCTACGCTATGAGAAAAACTGACACTAACTGTATCTCGCACGATAAGCGCACAGCGACCTGATCGACTAGCTTCAATGCTAAATAACTCGGAACGACGCGACTTGTCGACTTCGGTTTTCTTAAAGGCTATTTCTCAGCACGAGCTCCCCTGCAACCCACTTATAAGCTTTTCAGACTGTTTCTAACCACTTTTTCGCACTTGGGTAGTCACAGTGATGGGTCTTCTGCCAGTGGTCCTAGAAAGTCTGTACACCCCTGCTTGCACTAGAGGCCAAGTTTCCTTGTTTGGTATCGAGTAGTCAATAACTGTGTCAGACCATCTGGCCAGCACTGTTTATGCCTGAAGAAAGAGTATGTTATTCTTAAATCATTGTTTAATGAGAACGCCCCATATATTCTTTATTATGCATTACATTTTCACCCTCAGAACCAATAACATTAGCTGCGGGCGTGTAACCCACCCTTCAATTTTAGTATCAGCTGTAAAATTTCGTTTATCTTATGTAGGTTTCCTTGGAAAAGGCAACGGCCTTGTCGCAGTGGATACACCGGTTCCCGTCAGATCACCAGAGTTAAGCGCTGACGGACGTGGTCGGCACTGGGATGGGTGACTATCCAGGCCGCCATGCGCTGTTGCCATTTTTCGGGGTGCACTCAGCCTCGTGATGCCAACTGAGGAGCTACTCGATCGAATAGTAGCGGCTTCGGTCAAGAATACCATCTCACGACCGGGAGTGCGGTGTGCTGACCCCACGCCCCTCCTATTCGCGTCCTCAACTAAGGATGACACGGCGCTCGGATGGTCCCCGTAGGCCACTCGTGGCCTGAAGACGGAGTCGTTTTTATGTTTCTTTGTAAAATGTCGTAGAATTCCTCAGAATCATCATCCTGTCCGTCTTCTGGGGCATATACGAGAATCACCGACAGATAACCTCTTGGTCTTCGTTTACGGATGGAGGTGTAAGAGTGTATTTTAATCGATAAAGCCACCTCCGTCAACACAACTCCAGCACAGGCTCTTTCATTTTGAGGGACTCCACTGTAAATCATGTCGCCTTTTTATCGTCATATAACCTACTAATTTCTTTTTGGTTTCTGTTATGATTACCAAAGGCAACGGCCTTGCCGCAGTGGCTACACCGGTTCCCGTGAGATCACCGAAGTTAAGCGCTGTCGGGCGTGGCCGGCGCTTGGATGGGTCACCATCCCGCCGCCACGTGCTGTTGCCATTTTTCGGGGTGCACTCAGCCTCGTGATGCCAATTGAGGAGCTACTCGACCGATTAGTAGCGGCTTCGGTCAAAGAATACCGTCCTAACGGTCGGGAGTGCGGTGTGCTGACCACACGCCCCTCCTTATCCGCATCCTCCTCGGAAGATGACACGGCGGCCGGACGGTCCCGGAAGGGCCACTTGTGGCCTAAAGACGGAGCTTTTTATGATTACCAAGTCACTATTTTGTGAATGTAGTTCAGTTTTCAGATCTATTTCCTTATTTCTGAAACGGCGCACGTTGCAAATAGGTCCTTTGAATAATATCTTTCTTCCAAATAGTATGTTTGTTTCATATGCCACATCGTCTACAGTTTATTCTTCCATCTCTCTTTTTGTGAAGAGTCTGAGTAATATTATAATTCAACCGTTACAGGACACCAGAGTGTAGCCGGGGTAGCTAGCTGGTGGGCCTGATTGCTTTAGATGCCTCAGAACACCTGTGCCACGTGGGCCACAGTCATACGAGGGCTATCCACAAAGTACATTACGTTTTGGAATTAAAAATAAATAAAGTATTCGAAATTCTTTATTATATGCAGATGAAAGCCACACTTAAATACTACTTTTCTACATAGTTGCCATTTAAATTAAGGCACTTATCGTAGCGATGGACGAGCTTGGAAATTCCTTCGTCGTAAAATTCGGCCGCCTGCGCCTTCAACCACGTAATGACTGTCTTTTGGGACAGAAAAGGTGTGATTTTTGTGGATTTCCTGGAAAGAGGCACTACAATAAACTCTCAAAGGTATTGCCAAACTCTGCACAACCTCAGAAGAGCAATACAAAACAAGCGCAGGGGAAAGTTGGGCTCAAAGACCTTGCTGATTCACGACAACGCCCGGGCCCACACGGCAAATGCCACTCGTGAGGTTCTCGAATCTTTTAAGTGGGAGTTGTTTCCTCATCCGCCGTACAGTCTCGACCTGGCACCGAGCGACTTCCACTTATTCCCAGCAATGAAGAAGTGGTTGGCTATGCAGCGTTTTGATGACGACGCACAGCTTCGAGAAGAGGTAACCACGTGGTTGAAGGCGCACGCGGCCGAATTTTACGACGAAGGAATTTCCAAGCTCGTCCATCGCTACGATAAGTGCCTTAATTTAAATGGCAACTATGGAGAAAAGTAGTATTTAAGTGTGACTTTCATCTGTAAATAATAAAAAAAATTCCAATTCTTTATTTATTTTTAATATTCACTACGGGTATGGACCCGTTTCTTCAGGTACTGTAAGGTGCCCTTCCTTGTTATTCACAAAAGTAGTGTCTTCTAGGAGAGAAGGCTTCCCTATGCCTAAGAGCCCCGCTTCTGCATCCTTAGGTTGTGGACTGCTTTCCGCCTGACTCCTGCCCACACACTTGCCTGGTTTGCATCGCCCTGCCAGGAGTTTACGCTCATGACGTCATATCTCTCTGGGTCAAAGCAGAATCCACAAACCTCCTCGCCACAGTAAGATGGCAGTTCTCGAGTAAGCGCGAGGTGAAATAGTTGGTTCAAGTCTTTAGTGTGAGCCAGTTACGAAATATAATAATTTTTTCGTAATGCGGGGCCACAGTCATACGAGGGCTATCCACAAAGTACATTACGTTTTGGAATTAAAAATAAATAAAATATTCGAAATTTTTTTATTATATGCAGATGAAAGCCACACTTAAATACTACTTTTCTACATAGTTGCCATTTAAATTAAGGCACTTATCGTAGCGATGGACGAGCTTGGAAATTCCTTCGTCGTAAAATTCGGCCGCCTGCGCCTTCAACCACGTAATGACTGTCTTTTGGGACAGAAAAGGTGTGATATTTGTGGATTTCCTGGAAAGAGGCACTACAATAAACTCTCAAAGGTATTGCCAAACTCTGCACAACCTCAGAAGAGCAATACAAAACAAGCGCAGGGGAAAGTTGGGCGCAAAGATCTTGCTGATTCACGACAACGCCCGGGCCCACACGGCAAATGCCACTCGTGAGGTTCACGAATCTTTTAAGTGGGAGTTGTTTCCTCATCCGCCGTACAGTTCCGACCTGGCACCGAGCGACTTCCACTTATTCCCAGCAATGAAGAAGTGGTTGGCTATGCAGCGTTTTGATGACGACGCACAGCCTCAAGAAGAGGTAACCACTTGGTTGAAGGCGCAAGCGGCCGAATTTTACGAGGAAGGAATTTCCAAGCTCGTCCATCGCTACGATAAGTGCCTTAATTTAAATGGCAACAATGTAGAAAAGTAGTATTTAAGTGTGGCTTTCATCTGTAAATAATAAAAAAAATTCCAGTACTTTATTTATTTTTAATTCCAAAACGTAATGTACTTTGTGGATAGCCCTCGTATTTCTTTAACGCCAGTACTGCCATTAGACTGTAGTTTATTTGCAGTGTTGCATTTACACTTACACGATGATGATTTCGGCTTCAAAGTGCCATTGTCAAGTGTCTTAAGCGTTATACAGTTCCTAAGATGGCATACTCTCGTATTTAAAATACACTATTACACACATTGTCTAAGGGTCGATATTTCTGGTAAAGCCTACTGCTTTGTTTCATCCTTGAGTATACCATCTTGATTGATTCAGTCAAGATGGTATACTCAGTGATAAAACAAAGCAGTAGGCTTTACCAGAAATATCGACCGTTAGACAATGTGTCTAATAGTGTATTTTAAATACTAGAGTATTAAAGTGTATAACACTTAAGAGACTTGATAATGGCACTTTGAAGCCGAATTCATAATCGTGTAAGTGTAAATGTAACACTGCAGATAAACAACAGTCTAATGGCGGTACTGACTTTAAAGAGTTACGAAATAGTGCCGCGAAAAAAAAGAGGGGGGGGGGGGGCACGACAACTCTTACAGGACTTTGGATGGAACCAGTCTGACCACTGACCACCCTCTGCATAGCCCTGACCTGACCCTTAGGGACTTCCACCTCTTTTCACACCTGAAAACATTCCTTGGTGTCAAAAATGCAGTAACGATGACGAGCTCAAAGAACATGTTACCAAATGTAGGAAACACAGGAGGCAACGTCCCCGGAGTAACGCACGCAAAAAGTTGTGCCAGACTATGACAGGTGTCAACAGACTGGTGGAAACTTTGTAGAAAGATGCTTTAAGATTTCCAGTATTATTCTTATTGCCGAAACGAACTCATTCTCTAGACGTAGCTCGTATAAGATTGCAGGCGTGATGTCTGTAGACAAAATTTGCACGTTTTCTAAGGATTCCACTTCGTTTAGGGCGGAATTTGCGCCATGAGCTCTTCAGCTGCATTGTGTTAAACACTTTCGCAAGAGTTGCTTTACACGAGGGCGACAAAAATCACGGGATAGTTCCTAACATCGTGTCGGACTTCCTTTCACCTAGAGTGGTGCAGCAATTCGACGTGGCATGGACTCAACAAGTCGCTGGAAGTTCCCTACTCGAATGGTCCGGATCCTTCTTCAAAGCAATCGCGAACAACTGTGATCCACTGACATGCCGCATTATAATCCAGAAAATTTCCATCGTCGTTTGGGAACATGAAGTCCATGAATGGCTGCAAATGGTCTTCAGTTAGCTGAATATAGCCATATCCATTCAACGATCAGTCCAAATGCACTAGACGACACATTCCAATCCATGTAAACACAGCCCGCACCATTATGAAGCCACCGCCAGTTTGAACAGTGTCTTGTAGACAATTTGGGTCCATAGCACCGTGGGGTCTGCGCCACACTCGAATCCTACGTTAATCTCATATGACCAGGCCACGGTTTTCTAGTTGTCTAGGATCCAACCACTGCTGTTTCGAAACCAGAATAAATACTGCAGGCTATGTCGTGCTGTTAACAAAAGCACTCGCGTCGGCCGTCTGCTGCAATAGTGCGTTATCGGTAAATATCGTCGCACTGTCCCAACGGATACGTTCGTCTTACGTCCCACATCGATTTCTACAATTATTTCAATCAGTGTTGCGTGTCTGTTTGATCTCATAAGTGCGCAAACGACGCTGCCCTGGCTCGTTAAGGGGACCACACCTTGCCTATCTAACCCATGTTAATTTAGACAAGCATTTGACCCATTTAACTGTTTGTTACAGGATCTTAATATATTTACTGTATGTTACATGATGCTAATAGAGTCAATTGTACTACAATCTATCAATTTTATAGTTTTTAAGAAATACTTTTTTAAATTTACTAACAACAAATATTAAATTTTTTCTGCAGAAAATATTTTTGTGAACTTCCTAATGAGGGAATATTAATGAATGTAGTACCAGAAGTGGCTTTTTACGTTATGCAGAGTCTCTGAAAATTTCATTCATTTATATATGATAGTGTCTGATATAATGGGGCATATGTACTGAAAATTTGAGTTTGCGTCAAACTGACTTTAAAGAAAAAACTTTTGAAATTTTTACTTACAGTTAATTAAAACTGTCCTGCTGCATATGATGGCCCTTCTTTGGCCTTTAGCAGGTCTTCCAGTTTCATTTTCACCTTCCTGGATGTTTGCCTTGCTTTCTTGGCCATATTAGATGCAGGCCTGTCTGCATCGGCTATCCTCATTTTACCGCAATGACGCAGCCCAGTGAGAAGGTCAGGATGAGCCAAGTCTCTGAAAATAGGTTTAATTGCTGTAATAACAGCAGCAGGAAGAGAAAGCTAGTGAGAATAAGATTCTCCAGTTACCTGAGCCCTATTGTATTTGAACCACAGATTTTCTCCTGATGGACACAATCCATGACATGCTTTATCATCAGTAGAGGACTTACTGCAGAACACTTCTCTTCATTGCCTCCAGATTTTCTTTATTTCTCCTTATTGCCTGCCCATAGTATACCTGCAAGTTTTCTATTTCAGTTTTAGTTAACCGACCCTGTCCGGTCAACAATTTTCCATCTTCAAATTTTTTTCCTCTCATATCAACAGTTAGTTTTCTCAGCCTTGCTCCCAAACGTTTTTGAACATGTCCTACACATTCTGTTTTGCTAATAATGGCGTCTCCATATGGCTTAGGGTTGACAGTGGGTGGGTTGACAGTGGGTGACCGAAAAGTGGGCGTGGCACATAAACACACATGGTAGGAAAATTCTCTTTAAATGCCCGAAAAAAAAGTTTTTCAGCAAAATCCTTTTCAGAGTACTTAAATAAAACCTTAATCTATCGAAATATGATGAAAACCGAAAATCGATTTTTTTCGACCTCAACCACGGTGTGGTCCCCTTAAGTGAAGATCGTCTGCCACAGCGCTGTCCCTGGTGAGAGGTAATGCCTGAAATTTGGTATTCTCAGCACACTCTTGACACTGTGGATCTCGGGATATTGCATTCCCCAACGATTTCCGAAATGTAATGCCTCATGCGTCTAGCTCCAACTACCACTTCGCGTTCAGAGTCTGTTAATTCCCGTCATGCGTCGATTATTACGTCGGAGACCTTTTCACGTGAAGTACTTGAGTACATATGACAGCACAGGTCTTCCGTATATTATCTATGCGATACCGTCGCCATCTCTACATGTGTATATCGCTATCCTATGTGTTTTGTCACCTCTGTGTAGAGTGGACCCGGGCTAGTATGTGGGAGTGAGGGGTGGCGTGAGCTCCCTCTCATATTTGTATCTTACTCTGAGTAATTCGATTTTCCTCTCCAATTGCATGTGGTGAAAAGTTGCTATTCCTTCACACGCAGACTTCCCACGCAGCGTCTCTGGTCACCCAGGTGGTCCAGTGACAGGCGGGTTCTGCCGAAAGGGTTAAGCCGACGGGTGTGAGGGTGTGAGGGAGTCGAGTGGATGCTTTCCAGATGCCGATATTGTCATAAGAGTGGGGGCGACACGACCAAAGGGGCCTGACGGAGCGGCTGGGCTAGAGATTCCATTACTTTCCAGAAAGTTTGTAAAAACACTTTCTGGCGGCCTGCCAGCGAGGCGTGGGAATGACTTGTGATCCCAGGCAGTCTTGACGGGCAAAAATCATAACTGTGATTGGCTTGCTCACTGGATAGCTCCGTGACGTAGCAAAATCGGCGCAGAAATTGGCGCCAAGTATCTCCATTGGTGGAATAGTAGTGCGTCGGCAATAGAGTGGAATTTTCCGCCGGTTTTCGAGTTGCTGATTGGAACGTTTAACCACAGCCACTGTCATGGGGGCGGGAATGTTCTGTGTTCGGCTTGAACGGGTGATCTTGAGGGGTTGGCTCACGCCTTTCGGTCGGAGTAGGTTACAAGACTGAACTCTCGCTGCTCTGGACAGCCTGCCTTCCGTTGGCTGTTTAATATACTTTCATTTAATTGTAACTGTTTGAAGAAGTTGCTGAAGTTTCGACATCAACGTAACTTTCAGAGTACGGTTGGCAATTGAGCATTCTGCGTACAAGCGGCCTATGTTGACTGTCTTGAGCAGTTTTGGCTAAAGTTGACTGTATCGGAGTTACTGTGTGACTTCGCTTGTTAAAATCAATCACTGTACTGTCAGTGATTGTATGGCGAGCCTTCTTCGTCTCCCTCAGAGGCGCATTTGTATTGATAGGAAGTCTTTAGTCTGGAACAACCAGACCAGGATAATTTGTTTTGGGCTGTACTCGTGACATTATCATCACCACGACTGGACGTCGAAGCAACCGGCCGTCGCCTCCGGTACGCCAGATCGTGTCCTTGCAGTTAAGAAGACAGCTTGGTAATGTATGTCCGCAGCACCGGCAGATTAGGGAATTTTGCTCTGTGATAATCAGAGCTCAGCAGAGTGCGCCTGTTCGCGTCTTTTCTTACGTGGTTCTGTCTTGGGTGTTCATTGTCTGAGTTCTCACTACTGTAACAGCAATTAATGTTGGGTTGGCTGGGTGTTTCTCTTAAGATCTGAGTTCAAAGGAATTGGCTCCACATACCACTTGGTCATAAACGTCCCAAGCTAGTTTACGGACAGCTTCACCTTCACAGCACTTATTTGTGTATCCAATTTGACGTATTGTAAATGTTTCATGTGTTGTGTTTATTATTTTGAGTTAAGTCATAATAAATCAAATCGTTATTTTGGACAGAAATTTCATTCTGTAGATCGTTAGAGCAACCCTTTCATTTCTCGCCACGTTAAGGAAACTTATTTATCAAATTAATTTCTATAAAATTAAATTATTGCAGGTGCCAAACTCTCTTCTACTCCACTTGCAGGGTCTATTAGAGTCAGTTCGCGTTTCTTCTTTATCCATGTGCAACAGCAAAAGTCCGAGATCGAAAAGGGGGGGGGGGGGCTTAGAGCATCATTTCCATATGAAGATTCTAGAAGAATTTGGTGTTAAATACACTGCTAGCCCCGGCACCTTGCAGGAGCTCGTCGAAATAGGCAGATCGCAAGGTCTCCCCCCTCCTTGTGAGTGCAGGTGGGAGAAAGACAATCTGAGGGTATCGAGTCTCGCTGCAAGTGGCGCCTCGCATCGAGTGTGCGGTCCGCTGAACCGAGCTGGTCGCCGGCGGGCAGGCGAGTGTCAAGAGGGTGGCTGTGGGGGGGGGGGGTGAGGGAGAGAGGGAGGAGCTCTCTGTGCCGGGACCCGCTGGTGATGTGATGAGTCTGGCGGGTGAGGTCGGCCGCCGCTCCAGCTGCCGGCTAATCCGCCAAAGCCACCCCACTGCGCCGTAAATCCCTGCCCCCTGCCCACTACCTGCGGTTACACTGACAGCGAACTGGATCTAATTAAAGCCTCAAGTACCGCAGGTAGTCCCACCATTCGCTCACTACATGTCTAGCTGAGAACAACGTGGCAGAGGACGGTTCGCTCCTCGGAGAAGCGTTTTTAACTCTCTGAGAACTAACTAGCCAGCATTTTCAATAATACTACAGTCTGGAGTTGTCAGCTAAACTGGATTGTTTACCAGCGTGCAGTGATCTCTAATGCTTTTGCCAAATTGAGACAGTGCAGGTAAACAATGCCACACGCTGGGCTGCCCCACAGAAGCCTAGCGCACGGTCTGATGAACAAACAGACAAGAAGGCACTGAGATGTGTGCCACTTCGGAAATGAGGAACAATGGTTATGGAGACATTTTTTCCTGCTCCCTGTAACACAAGTGCTTAGTTAGATTTGGAGAAAAAACGGTACAAATAGATAAAACTACTCACCAATAATGTTATTGGCCAAGCTCTTTATTTTTATTTTTATTTTTTTTTCAGTACAGGCAGATCAATCATCCATCTAAGGAGTCGGATGAGCTGCTGCTACTATTATTGTCGCTAACAACTAAATTATCTTCGTGAACTTCCACAATGTTATCCATGCCCCTCATTGATTTGTTCAGTTTTTGAACGTGCTGCACACATTTCTGCCAAACATCCACCGTTACTTCAGTGACTCCATCAAGCAGAAGTACTTCCACTTCGTTCAGTTTGATGCTTCTGTTCCTTGCTGCGACATAATTCTCACTGTGTGCCGACACGAGTTCAGTGGCGTTCGCTTCACAGTCGTATGGTGGCATTCTTAGAACTTGTAAACTTAAGGGGACAACTGCTGTCAGCTGTAACGCGACATTAAGCGGAATTAGCGGCGACAAATGAAAACGTGTACCGGACCAAGATGCGAACCCGGTATCTCCTGCTTATTGCACAGGTGCGTTAACCACTGCGCCATAGGGGACAAGCATTATAGCAACTAGTCGGCCGCAGTGGCCGAGCAGTTCTAGGCGCTACAGTCTGGAACCGCGCGACCGCTACGGTCGCAGGTTCGAATCCTGCCTCGGGCATGGATGTGTGTGATGTTTTAAGTAGTTCTAAGTTCTAGGGGACTGATGACCTCAGAAGTTAAGTCCCATAGTGCTCAGAGCCATTTGAACCATTATAGCAACTGCGCGGACTATCTCGGCACGCCTCACTCTCGATCCGCATTCTCGACGAACGCCACCTATCCGCAGTCCATTCTAGTCCCGTTCGCTATTCTGAGATGCCCCCTGGAAGTCGGACGTATGTGTATCCCCAATGAAGAAAGTGGATCCATTGCCCATATAGGTCTATCAATTATATGAATGCGTGGTGTATGCTGTTTCGGACATGTCCGAAAGAACCGACACCAAGCCTTCACAAAGTTCTTAAAACTATTTTGTTTACTGAACTCGCCATAGTGTCTACAACATACGAATTATGCCCTAGTTTATTTTCCTGGACGATAGCCAGCAGTTCTCAAGTCAACATATCATTTTGTAACGGAACTTTTCTGCGGGAAGCTAGACTATAATATTTTGTTTACTGGAATTTGTGTTCGGAATTTTTTCCGGCTTGCGGAAGTTGTATGGTGCATCATCACATGCAGTAAAACAATGGTTTTCTAAAGATAATTGAGATTGTGGGTAGCCTTACAGGTATCTGTGGAAGCCGTGAGTAGGCAGTTGGAGCCTTTTGGAAAAAGAAAAATTTGTTTTGAAAGACATATTATTTTTGGTGGGCAGGTCAACGTACTTGCTCGAACCACTTCGTGACTGAGACCGCGCGACCGCTACGGTCGCAGGTTCGAATCCTGCCTCGAGCATGGATGTGTGTGATGTCCTTAGGTTAGTTAGGTTTAAGTAGTTCTAAGTGCTAGGGGACTGATGACTTCAGATGTTAAGTCCCATAGTGCTAAGAGCCATTTGAACCATTTGAACCACTTCCTGATTTTTCCCCCGTTCCAAACCTGAAAGGCGGCCCCGGTAGGGTGGAGTACCTGTGAGTCCTCCGCGTGCTGGACCGCCTGCAGCCCCCGCAGAGCGGAGCTAATGGCCGGCCGTGTCGCGCTGACGAACGCGGCCAGCTCTGCCCAGCGCCCGATCCACGCTGCAGACCGCAGACTCTGCCCGCTAACAGGCCGCTAATAAATTGCGCTGACCGTGCCGAAAACAGAGTGCCTGATGTCTGCACCACACCATAAACACGACGCTTGTACAGCCGCTACGGCGTGTTGAATTGTGCAACGCTGATCCATTGCCCATGGTGATTTGGTTTTCCTAGAGGTTGGAAGGACAAGTTCCTTCGAGTCTGTTACAAGCTACACAGGCCGAATGAATTGGAGTCGTCGAGCTGCTTCGGTGGGTTGCGTGCATCTTAACTGAACATGCCAGTGTACTAAAAACTACACTCCTGGAAATTGAAATAAGAACACCGTGAATTCATTGTGGCGCTCACCTGCACGGCGCCAAACACGCATACGACCATCATTGGCACCAAGGCAGAAGCGACTCTCATCGCTGAAGACGACACGTCTCCATTCGTCCCTCCATTCACGCCTGTCGCGACACCACTGGAGGCGGGCTGCACGATGTTGGGGCGTGAGCGGAAGACGGCATAACGGTGTGCGGGACCGTAGCCCAGCTTCATGGAGACGGTTGCGAATGGTCCTCGCCGATACCCCAGGAGCAACAGTGTCCCTAATTTGCTGGGAAGTGGCGGTGCGGTCCCCTACGGCACTGCGTAGGATCCTACGGTCTTGGCGTGCATCCGTGCGTCGCTGCGGTCCGGTCCCAGGTCGACGGGCACGTGCACCTTCCGCCGACCACTGGCGACAACATCGATGTACTGTGGAGACCTCACGCCCCACGTGTTGAGCAATTCGGCGGTACGTCCACCCGGCCTCCCGCATGCCCACTATACGCCCTCGCTCATACGGTTCACGTCCACGCTGTCGCGGCATGCTACCAGTGTTAAAGACTGCGATGGAGCTCCGTATGCCACGGCAAACTGGCTGACACTGACGGCGGCGGTGCACAAATGCTGCGCAGCTAGCGCCATTCGACGGCCAACACCGCGGTTCCTGGTGTGTCCGCTGTGCCGTGCGTGTGATCATTGCTTGTACAGCCCTCTCGCAGTGTCCGGAGCAAGTATGGTGGGTCTGACACCGGTGTGTCAATGTGTTCTTTTTTCCATTTCCAGGAGTGTATTTGCAATTGATCTAGTTGTTTATCACGCAACTCGGTGTCGTGACTTGATACTTGACGGCAGTTAAGGATGTGTGGCTACGTCCAACAAACCGACATGAAGCGTGACTAAATACATAGCTCGAAGTGCAACGAGTAGTGCGTAAGTCGGTGTCTGGCGTTCCAAGCCATGCCGAGATATTTCTTCGATTCTATCTTGTACTTCATTATTGTAGTTTGGCGTTTAAATGTGTGCCGAAATAATTCTTGTCTTTTAACTTTAGGACATTATTTTAGTGGTCCTTTTGCGAATTGATTAATCAAATTTTAAGGGCCGTGACTGGCCAAGTAACTCACGGAGGCTGATTTCATTGAAAGTATTGATCACCTGTTTTCTAGACAAGATTGTGTATCTCATGCCTCGGAATATTGTCCGCCGCTGATGTGTTTTTTGCTGCAGATAATTGACAGGGGTCGACGCGAGCAAAGTGGGAGCAGAGAGGTCCTGCCCCGCCCCCCCCCCCCCCCCCTTTACAACTCGGGTTATGTTGTTACTGTCTTGTGATTCCATCATTCCCGTGAAGAGTTATGGTGTCTGAAGTTCAACTGTAGTGCAAAGTTGACTATATTTCTATTTCATTTGCTGTCTCGTGGATCTCTTGCATTGATTAAAATCCTTTATGTTCTAGTAGTAATGATTGTAACAGCAGCATTGATTAATCTACTGAGTTAAGTGAACTAGATAATTTGTTTGGTCAAATTAAAGCACCTCCTTAGTCGTGGAAGTGATTTTTATTGTAATAAAGCTTTTAGGAACAGTGATTTATTTAGGAAAGTTGGCTAGCCAACTCTTACAAGATCTATGTTCTGTCAATGTATTCTTTAGCTGACTGGAAGTAATTAAGAGTTCTGATAGGAATCGTATGGATATTAGTTCCACCTAAAAATGTCTCTGGGCACTACGCGACTTAACTTCGGAGGTCATCAGTCGCCTAGAACTTAGAACTAATTAAACCTAACTAACCTAAGGACATCACACACATCCATGCCCGAGGCAGGATTCGAACCTGCGACCGTAGCGGTCGCTCGGCTCCAGACTGTAGCGCCCAGAACCGCACGGCCACTCCGGCCGGCAGTTCCACCTAAGTAATGAAGTTTATCTGAGTTAGTTTAACTAGTTATATTCAATTTTCAAGCTTTATGTGCCTTGTTCTAGTTTAAAAAAATTGTTCGTCATTTAATAAGTTTCCTTTAATTTACGTCTATGGTCACAATCTTTTTTGTTTAACAGATTACCGGTTTCAGTCTTTAATGACCATCGTCAGATCTGTTTCATCGTCATTTATCCAAGTGATCTGGCTTTATACGGCAGTCGCCTTTATTATTGTGATTGTGATTTGATAATGCTTTATGACTGAATAAAGTGTGTGGCAACTACAACGGATTACTATTGTGATTTCAGTGTGTCCTTATGACCCACCCCAGGTGGCACTGATGACAACCCAAGGGTCCTGATATGAAATGAGATGGCACCCCAGACCATCAGACCTGGCTGTTGGGCAGGATGGAGAGTGACAATCCGGTTGGTACCCCACCGCCGTCTGGAGAGTCTCCAGATACGTCTTGGTATCGGGGCTCAGTTCGGAGCTGGACTCATCACTGAAGACATTTCTGCTCCAACTAATGAGATTCCAAGTCGAATCTGTCGGGCACCATTGCAAACGTACGGAGGTCAATAGCACTCGGCGCAAGGTACGTCTTGAGCTCAGCCCTGTTTCTGTGAGCTGCCTATTAATGGTCCTTGTAGTGACCGAAGTACCAGCTGCTCAACGTGTCGTTGATAATGATGAATTTGGAACTGTGAGTGCCTTTCAGACGATTGCTCGGTCCTCGCGTTTTCTCGTCCCCTTACATGGGTCGCTCTCTTCTTGATGCTGTGTTGGGCCATGGCTCACCCGCTCCTGACAAAATATCGTCGATTGCCGAACTTACTCCAGCCAACTTGTTTGAGCCCAACTGCGCGCTTTGTACCAGATGCTGACATCTGCGCGCCTGTCTGTGAGACATAGTTATTGTCCATTGCTGAGTACACGGAATGAAATTCGCAAAAAGTTTATGCCTTGGTATCGACATGTCCCCTGTTTACTTTCCTTGCCAGCTGCGAAGTGAAATTACGCTACAGCGTCACACATTCATCCGTTGACCGTCAAAGTTCACAATTTCGCATAGCTGTATGATTATGAGTGACCAGTTTGCATAACTCCTTAATGGTGCGTTTTTCTTTTCTGTCTTAGAGTGTTTGTGTTCAAGAAGTATCCATTGCTGCAGCGTATATACAACCCATCGCGATACCGACAAGGTTATATAAGCATCGATATGTAGGCTGCATCTACATCTACATACATACTCTGCCAGCCACCAAGCGGTGTGTGGCAGAGGGCACAATTCGCGCCAAAGTCACATTTTCGCCACTCTGTACCACACGCGGCCGCGTGAGGAAAAAACGACTCTCTGAACGCCTCAGTACGAGCTCTAATTTCCCTTATCTTTAAATGGTGATCGTTGCGCGATTTGAAAGTTGGTGATAATAATACATGCTCTACATTCTCGGCGAAGATCGGATTTTGGAATTTAGTGAGCAATCCCTTCTGCCTAGCGCGTCGTCTATCTGCAAGCGTGTCCCACATTCTATGAGATTTGTAACGCTCTCACAATGGCTTAATGTACCAGTCACTAATCTTGCCGCCCTTCTTTGGACCTTCTCAATCTCTTGAATCAGACGCAACTGGTAAGGATCCCATACAGACGAACAATAGTCTAAGATTGAACGAACTAACGTATTGTAAGCAATTTCCTTTGTTGAAGGACTTCGTCTCTTCAGGATTCTACCAATAAACCGCAATCTAGAGTCCACCTTGCCCGTTACATGTGTAATCTGATCATTCCATTTGAGATCATTTCGAATAGTCACACCCACATACTTGACGTATGTTACTGCTTCCACAGATTGCGCATTTATTTTGTTCTCGTACATTAATGGGAATTTTCGCCTTGTTATACGTAGTAGGTTACACTTAACTAATATTGAGAAATAACTCTCAGTCATTACACCACGCATTTATTTTCTGCAAATCCTCATTGATTTATTCACAAATTTCGTGTGATACTACTTTCCTGTACACTGCAGCATCATTGGCCAATAGTCTCAGGCCGCTGTAAATACCATCAACCAGATCGTTTACGTAAATCGTAAAAAGCTGCGGGCCTATTACGCTGCCCTGGGGCACACCTGAAGTTACGTATGCTTCTGTTGAAGTCTCCTCATTCAGGACGACATACTGCTCCCTGTCTGTTAGAAAACTTTCTATCCAATGGCATATGTCATCGGACATACGGTAACCGCGCACTTTTTGTAGCAAGCGACAGTGCGGAACTGAGTCGAACGCCTTTCGAAAGTCGAGAAATATGGCATCAACCTGGGAGCCGGTATCTAGAGCCTGTTGTATATCATGCACAAGACGGCCAACTTTATCTCGCATGACCGCTGTTTGCTAAAACCGTGCTGGTTTTTGCAGATGAGCTTCTCAGACTCTGTCTGAACACAAAATATATTCCACGATTCTACAACAAATCGATGTCAGTGAAATTGGCCTGTAATTATGTGCATCCGATTTTCTACCCTTTTTGTAGATTGCTATGACCTGTGCCTTCTTCCAGTCCCGTGGAACTTTTCGCTGTTCCAATGATCTCTGATAGATCATGGGTAAGAATGGTGCAATATTTGTAGCATAGTCAGCATATAATCTTACGGGGATACAGTCTGGGCCAGATGCCTTCCTAGCGTCTAAGGATCTTAACTGTTTTACAATCCCAGGTACACTAAACATTAAGTCCACCATCCTTGCGTTTTTTCGGTAATTGAAAGGGGGATGGTGCTGCAGTCCTCTACCGTAAACGAGTTTTTGAAAGCTAGGTTTAGAATTTCGGCCTTCTGTTTATCATCATCAGTTACATTACCCGTACAGTCAGAAAGAGAAGGTATTGAACTATTTGTAGGGTTCATAAATTTTTCGTAGGACCAAAATTTTTGGTGTTATTTTTAGATCTGCAGTTAAAATATTGCTTTCAAATTCATTAAAATAATCTCTCATTGACCTTTTGACAGCTGCTTTCATTTCAAATAATTTCTGTTTGTCAGCGGGGCAGTGACCAAGCTTAAAACGACCGTGCAAAAGTCTCTGTTTTCTCAGCAACTTCCTAATATGTTTTTTGTAGCAAGGTGGATCCTTTCAATCCCCCATATTTTTGCTAGGCACATACATCTCTAGCACGTGGTGCACAATACCTTTAAATTCCGACCAAAGATGCTCGCTATCTTCGTGTCCCTCGGCGAATGCTTGGAGCTGACCATGAAGATATTCATTAATGACACTTTCATTTGCTTGACCAAACAAGAAAACTCTACGCCGTTTCTTTGGTTTTTTGTAACTTCCACTGACATAGAAGTCACAACGACATTTTGGTCGCTAATACCTTTTTCTAGATTAACTTCTTCAAAGAGATCAGGTCTGTTTGTCGCCAAGATATCTAATATGTTCCCATCTCGAGTTGGTTTTCTAACCAATTGCTCAAGGTTGTATGTTGAGAGAGCTCCTAGAATAACTTCACACGAGTCTTTGCTTGTGCTCCCTGTGATAAACGTGTAATTTTCGCAGTCCATTGATGCCAGATTAAAGTCTCCACCAATAACTAATGGATAATTTTGATATATATTTCCTACGTATTCAAGACTTTCCCTAGTAGTTAGTGTGATCTTTGACTGGAAACTTTTCTATCGCCCCTTATAGTTTCTCTGTGTGTCACTGCCAGTGCTGAGAGAACTACCCGAGTTACCGTCTGGAGCTACATACAGCCGTTGTGGCGCCACACCTCTGCGCTGCAAAGTAATCAGGGCGCGGCCTCGCTACCGCCAGATGGAGAGGGGCTACGGTGTTGGTGGCGGGGGTGGTGGGGGAGGAACGTAACACCCCTCCCTCCCACCCGCCGTCCCGGCGCCAACCCGCCCGCCTCTAATTCGTCGACAAATTACGACGACGCCCGATTTCAACTTTCCGTCGCCGTCGCAGCTGCGGCGCCGCGTCTCGCTGCACTCGACAAAAATTGCTCCGCCGCCAGACAGCTGACCTCGCTGCGTCAATGTGCCCAGATGCAGTTAGCAAAGGAAGCGGCCAGATGCAGAGATTGAGATAGACAGCTGCGAGAGACTCATTCTTGCACGGGGCACGTTACGGTGAAGTTTGTGACAACACGTGCTGCTTTTAGGAAATTAGTTCCTGTCTCCAGACACTGAGTATTTACCGTATTTTCCAGTCCAAATTCACGATTTTCTTCAGCGGTGAATAATATGTAAGCGGTAGATATAAGCTTGCTGTTGTTGTTGTGGTCTTCAGTCCTGAGACTGGTTTGATGCAGCTCTCCATGCTACTCTATCCTGTGCAAGCTTCTTCATCTCCCAGTACCTACTGCAACCTACATCCTTCTGAATCTGCTTAGTGTATTCATCTCTTGGTCTCCCTCTACGATTTTTACCCTCCACGCTGCCCTCCAATGCTAAATTTGTGGTCCCTTGATGCCTCAAAACATGTCCTACCAACCGATCCCTTCTTCTAGTCAAGTTGTGCCACAAACTTCTTCCCAATCCAGCAAAACTCCTTTACTACTTTAAGTGTCTCATTTCCTAATCTAATCCCCTCAGCATCACCCGATTTAATTTGACTACATTCCATTATCCTCGTTTTGCTTTTGTTGATGTTCATCTTATATCCTCCTTTCAAGATACTGTCCATTCCGTTCAACTGCTCTTCCAAGTCCTTTGCTGTCTCTGACAGAATTACAATGTCATCGGCGAACCTCAAAGTTTTTACTTCTTCTCCATGAATTTTAATACCTACTCCGAATTTTTCTTTTGTTTCCTTTACTGCTTGCTCAATATACAGATTGAATAACATCGGGGAGAGGCTACAACCCTGTCTCACTCCTTTCCCAACCACTGCTTCCCTTTCATGCCCCTCGACTCTTATAACTGCCATCTGGTTTCTGTACAAATTGTAAATAGCCTTTCGCTCCCTGTATTTTACCCCTGCCACCTTCAGAATTTGAAAGAGAGTATTCCAGTTAACATTGTCAAAAGCTTTCTCTAAGTCTACAAATGCTAGAAACGTACGTTTGCCTTTTCTTAATCTTTCTTCTAAGATAAGTCGTAAGGTTAGTATTGCCTCACGTGTTCCAACATTTCTACGGAAACCAAACAGATCTTCCCCAAGGTCGGCTTCTACCAGTTTTTCCATTCGTCTGTAAAGAATTCGCGTTAGTATTTTACAGCTGTGACTTATTAAACTGATAGTTCGGTAATTTTCACATCTGTCAACACCTGCTTTCTTTGGTATTGGAATTATTATATTCTTCTTGAAGTCTGTGGGTATTTCGCCTGTCTCATACATCTTGCTCACCAGATGGTAGAGTTTTGTCATGACTGGCTCTCCCAAGGCCGTCAGTAGTTCTAATGGAATGCTGTCTACTCCCGGGGCCTTGTTTCGACTCAGGTCTTTCAGTGCTCTGTCAAACTCTTCACGCAGTATTGTATCTCCCATTTCATCTTAATCTACATCCTCTTCCATTTCCATAATACTGTCCTCAAGTACATCGCCCTTGTATAAACCCTCTATATACTCCTTCCACCTTTCTGCCTTCCCTTCTTTGCTTAGAACTGGGTTGCCATCTGAGCTCTTGATATTCATACAAGTGGTTCTCTTCTCTCCAAAGGTCTCTTTAATTTTCCTGTAGGCAGTATCTATCTTACCCCTAGTGAGACAAGCCTCTACAACCTTACATTTGTCCTCTAGCCATCCCTGCTTAGCCATTTTGCACTTTCTGTCGATCTCATTTTTGAGACGTTTGTATTCCCTTTTGCCTACTTCATTTACTGCATTTTTATATTTTCTCCTTTCATCAATTAAATTCAATATTTCTTCTGTTACCCAAGGATTTCTATTAGCCCTCGTCTTTTTACCTACTTGATCGTCTGCTGCCTTCACTACTTCATCCCTCAGAGCTACCCATTCTTCTTCTACTGTATTTCTTTCCCCCATTCCTGTCAATTGTTCCCTTATGCTCTCCCTGAAACTCTCTATAACCTCTGGTTCTTTCTGTTTATCCAGGTCCCATCTCATTAAATTCCCACCTTTTTGCAGTTTCTTCAGTTTCAATCTGCAGTTCACAACCAATAGATTGTGGTCAGAATCCACATCTGCCCCTGGAAATGTCTTACAATTTAAAACCTGGTTCCTAAATCTCTGTCTTACCATTATATAATCTATCTGATACCTATTAGTATCTCCAGGATTATTCCAGGTATACAACCTTCTTTTATGATTTTTGAACCAAGTGTTAGCTATGATTGAGTTATGCTCTGTGCAAAATTCTACAAGGCGGCTTCCTCTTTCATTTCTTCCCCCCAATCCATATTCACCTAGTATGTTTCCTTCTCTCCCTTTTCCTACTGACGAATTCCAGTCACCCATGACTACTAAATTTTCGTCTCCCTTCACTACCTGAATAATTTCTTTTATCTCGTCATACATTTCATCAATTTCTTCATCATCTGCAGAGCTAGTTGGCATATAAACTTGTACTACTGTAGTAGGCATGGGCTTTGTGTCTATCTTGGCCACAATAATGCGTTCACTATGCTGTTTGTAGTAGCTAACCCGCATTCCTATTTTTTTATTCATTATTAAACCTACTCCTGCATTACCCCTATTTGATTTTGTATTTATAACCCTGTAATCACCTGATCAAATGTCTTGTTCCTCCTGCCACCGAACTTCACTAATTCCCACTATATCTAACTTTAACCTATCCATTTCCCTTTTTAAATTTTCTAACCTACCTGCCCGATTAAGGGATCTGACATTCCACGCTCCGAACCGTAGAATGCCAGTTTTCTTTCTCCTGATAACGACGTCCTCTTGAGTAGCCCCGCCCGGAGATCCGAATGGGGGACTATTTTACCTCCGGAATATTTTACCCAAGAGGACGCCATCATCATTTAATCATACAGTAAAGCTGCATGTCCTCGGGAAAAATTACGGCTGTACTTTCCCCTTGCTTTCAGCCGTTCGCAGTACCAGCACAGCAAGGCCGTTTTGGTTAGTGTTACAAGGCCAGATCAGTCAATCATCCAGACTGTTGCCCCTGCAACTACTGAAAAGGCTGCTGCCCCTCTTCAGGAACCACATGTTTGTATGGCCTCTCAACAGATACCCCTCCGTTGTGGTTGCACCTACGGTACGGCCATCTGTATCGCTGAGGCACGCAAGCCTCCCCACCAACGGCAAGGTCCATGGTTCATGGGGGAATATGGCGATGACGAATACACGCTTCCAATGTACATTCACCGCGATGTCATCGAACACGGATGCCACCATCATGATACTGTCCACAGAACCTGGATTCATCCGAAAAAATGACGTTTTGCCGTTCGTGCACCCAGGTTCGTCGTTTACACCATCGCAGGCGCTCCTGTCTGTGATGCAGCGTCAAGGGTAACCGCAGCCATGGTCTCCGAGCTGATAGTCCATGCTGCTGCAAACGTCGTCGAACTGTTCGTGCAGATGGTTGTTGTCTTACAAACGTCCCCATCTATTGACTCAGGGATCAAGACGTGGCTGCACGATCCGTTGCAGCCATGCGGATAAGATGCCTGTCATCTCGACTGCTAGTGATACGAGGCCGTTGGGATCCAGCACGTCGTTCCGTATTACCCTCCTGAACCCACCGATTCCATATTCTGTTAACAGTCATTGGACCTCGACCAGCGCGAGCAGCAATGTCGCGATACAATAAACCTCAATCGCGATAGGCTACAATCCGACCTTTATCAAAGTCGGAAACGTGATGGTACGCATTGCTCCTCCTTACACGAGGCATCACTACAACGTTTCACCAGGCAACGCCGGTCAACTGCTGTTTGTGTATGAGAAATCGGTTGGAAACTTTCCTCATGGCAGCACGTTGTAGGTGTCGCCACGGGTGCCAGCCTTGTGTGAATGCTCTGAAAAGCTAATCATTTGCATATCACAGCATCTCCTTCCTGTCGGTTAAATTTCGTGTCTGTAGCACGTCATCTTCGTGGTGTAGCAATTTTAATGGCCAGTAGTGTATTTCATTCTTATATCAATCGTTACGTAATTCTTATATTTTGTTCTTGTGTTTATTCTTAAGGAAGATTTGCTACATTCCCTTTTGCTGTAGAAGCATTCGAGACACAGAAATTCCGAACACCCCGAGCGAAGGCAGGTTCGCCACAGTGACATTTTTTTGTACAAACCTCACGCGGGAAAGAAACGTCGTTATCATTAATGAAGATTTCGTGCGTTGGCAAATAGTTTCGCAGCAAATCGCGCATAACGGATCACTTTTCCAAAAACTGTCACTTGCATTCGATTATGAATCAACATAAATTGCACCAATTTTACAGTAAACAATTTTAAATAATTTTCTCATTCACTTATTGTTTTTACTTTCTTTTTTTAAATTCATTCACCAGACATACAATTAGTAGACAAATAAGAACAACGTTATTTTGATATGCATCGGTAAAGATTTGGTGTAGTAATCTTCGCTAGACATGGGTAGACAAATAAAAAAAATAAATGTAATAATCGGGTTTCGAACGCAGGGTCTCAAAATTACAAAGTTCCGATGCTAGCCGGTGTACCACCACTTCGAAGGAACTGATAACTCGCAGAAAGGCACATAAGGCACCTGTAAAAATTTTACCATAGTTTTGTCGGTAACGGTCGGGTATGTAAGAGAGGCCGAGACACCTGTTCGCTTATTTTGACCCCTCTTCCACTGAGTGAAGATTCTGGGAAACTGGTTATGACATTTGCTCCTCGTAAGTAAAGCTACACGTCCCCAGCAGTGTGGACGACACAAAAACCATCTGCTTCAAGCTCTCCAGGAGTTGCTACTCTCAGTGTGCGCAGGCTCATTTGGACCAGTTTCCGAGTGAACATTCCATGCACTGGCCAGGTGGAGTCTACTTCACAAAAGACCATTGCTTATAGCGTCAGATAAAGCCACTCATCTACTTATGGGCAAAGGGCTGAGAAACTGGGCAATAGCTGACTGAAGGTGTGTAGTATGGCTTGATGCGTAGCAATTTTGCCCTTCTTTGGTGATGAGGACGCTGAATACACCTACAGCCCAAAGAGGTGCTTAACGCACAGTATGTGGAGGGTGTCGTTCCGGCCAAAGGGGTTCTGTGGTGTTCAGGGGGTGTCCTACGTTTCCATGAAAATGATTCAGGATGTTTGTTTCAACATTGTGAACGACTGAGTGTTTGCCCTTCTCCATCTTCATGATGCGTTTGCTGTGGACACTTTCCTTCCATGACAAGATTCGTGTTCACGCGGCTGCACCCATACGTTTTCCTTTTGACAAATATGCAGGAACCCCACTGCAACTCAACTGCCTCCCAACTGTCTCACTTACAAGGAGACCGGGCCTATTCGTCATCACCGATTTAGCCCAAAAATGGTTCAAATGGCTCTGAGCACTATGGGACTCAACTGCTGTGGTTATCAGTCCCCTAGAACTTAGAACTACTTAAACCTAACTAACCTAAGGACATCACACACATCCATGCCCGAGACAGGATTCGAACCTGCGACCGTAGCAGTCCCACGGTTCCGGACTGCGCGCCCAGAACCGCGAGACCACCGCGGCCGGCGATTTAGCCCAAATTTATGGTATAGGCAAAGCTTGACCAGAGATGAAATAGACGGAAGTGGGAGTATCAGATGGCAAACTTAAAGAAACAATAGCGTTCTTGGCGCGGATCGTGCGAGACATCAGTCATTTATGTTAGCGTAGTATCCAAGCAGAGCATGAGCAGCAGGGAGAGTACACAACGATCATTTGAGAGTGGTGTGACCGAGTCCCTGTGGGGAAACATTTCTTTTTTCTTGTTTTATTTTTTGTTTTTACTTTACTTACACCATATATAAACCGAAATAACGTTCAGTACATTGTATTTATTGGTACTTTCGTAAAAGATATGAAAAGAAAAGTCAAAGAAAAATTTGGGACTGCAAATTGATTTCCAGGAAATGATTACATTTATAGGTCCACGACGATCGAAACGAGCTTTACAAGAAGGGATTGCAGTTCAAGCGTACAGGACCTCATTAAGCGTTGTTTGTTGCCAAACTGTCTGGAGAGAGAATTTATAAATGTAAACCACGTTTGTTTTTCAATAGAACGAAAGAGCAATATAGGTGTAAAAATCCGCTCTTTATACCGTGTGCTGGATGTCGAGAAAGATACTGCTTCCCTTGTTGTTATAATGTACATCAGTCCACCACGTGTAAATCATGCACTGTAAAGTAATAAAAGTGCAGCATGCAAGAAAGGCATTTTCTTTGAAACAACTGCAATTTATATACAGCTGCTGCGAAAATGGCCACTACAAGTAACATGTAATAAAAGTATCTAACTTTATACATGAAGTTCTCGTCTATGCCTCACAACCCCTTTCTGGAAATGTATTTGGAATTCCAAATTTTATGTTGTCTTTCCCTTTCGCGCTTTTTATGGAAATGTTAGTCAACTGAGTACATTGGGCATTATTTCGGTTTATTTGCAGTGTAAGTAATGCAAGAATGGAAAATAAAAAAATGCAGCATGGGGCACGGTCTCAAGACCATCGGATTACCGTTCTTTACTCCTTCCAGTGCACCAACTTCTCCCTGGAAGAAAAGGCTTATGCCTCCCCGTACCCCATCAAAAACACAGTTTTCTCTAAACGCTCGGCCATATGGACCTGCAACTTCTGTCATTCTCAGTTCAATTCAAGCACTGAATACACCACAAATTTGTGTGAAATCAGTGATGATTAGCAGACGCGTCCCCTTGTTAAACACGTGTACTCCTGTAGAAAGCCTCTGGAATTCTTTGGAACAGCGTGTGAAACGAAATAATCAGCATCCCGCAAGATATTAGTTCTACTCAATCAAGTAATCAATAAGCGACTTCATTTGGATATACGACGGCGTGAAGGAACTCATGGACGTTTTTCGTCGCCAAACTGCTGCCAGTACTTAGGCTAGAGGTATCATTAACGGTATCAGCGCGATGTGTTCTGGACGTGACTAATATCTTGTCCGATGGTGTTGTTTGCTTCTTGCTGTCCACAGAAATACATGTATCCCACTTCTACTGTCTGTTGTTGGATTTACGAACTATATGAAGACAACATACACAATGCGCATGTTTCCGTTATGTTGTTAAAAGAGGGATCGTTGGGATTGCTACATGGAAATTGGGGCATTTACTTGTTCACGCTGGCTGTCTGGACGTCACTTGAGACCAACTGCCACGCTGCCACTGCTTAAAGGGACTGTATGTAGGGTGCCCTCCTACGAGTTGTTAGAGCATTTCCCCTGGTGTTCAGCGTGGCATTTTGAATTTTTTTTTTTTTTTTTCAACTTGGTGCCTGAGTCAGCCCAAACAACTGCTGCAAATGACATGTTTCATACTACACCAAGTACCGAGAGAAGGAGTCGTTTTCTTCCTACAAACAAAATGATTTTTAGAAAGAAATTTCACGTGTTTCACTGTTACCGTTAATAAATATCGATAAAACGAATATTGCACTGTGTTAATTCGGGACCGCACAATCGAATGGGCACGTGGAATGGGGACGGGAAGATTCTTCACTACAACCAGCAACTGCATGTCTGTAATGAACGAAGCAGGAAGTGCGGCATCACGGCATGGACGGGCCTGAAATAGCAAAAACACTTTAAATGGAACTTTAATCGAATGAGAAGAAATTACACAGGCATATAAGTATTCACTCGGCTCTGAGTGTTATGTACTATTCACTAAATAAACTGGTTCTGGCATTCACTGGCAAGACAAGAACATGTGCACGCTCTCATGTAGATTCCACACAAAGAGAGGGCAGCTGCAGCATCAAAATTTGCTGTAGATATTCGTTACCTCCGTTCTGAATTCTTGCAAGGGAATGCAAACGATCGGTAACACAGTATAAGAATGAAACCGGGCTGAAGTACTCGTATTTGTGGTGGGACCTGTCTAGCGTGGGTATAAAAGTAAATCAGTCCATTACGAAGATACGCAGAAGCTAGATTTTCAGTTGCAAAAAGATGCGTTGATCGACGATCACTGAAGGCCAAAAATCTGATATTTACTGGTAGGCTCATGTACCACCCAACACCACGCAGGAATTTAATGAAACAAGACACAAGTGTCTAACATAACAGAGATCTATTATGATATAGATATTCAGCGATCGCAGCCCCTGCAGACCACGCGCTGCTTCCACAAACTGCCTCCATTCCTTCCTGTTTTGGGCCTGGTTCCTCCAGGTGTCTTCAATTCCCAGGGCTGCTGGGTCCCTCGCAAGGTCGTCCATCCAGCCCTGCCTTGGTCGTCCAATTGGGCGTTTGGTTTTTGGTTTCCCCGCTAGTGCCATCTTTGCCTGTCTTCCATTTGGCATACGGGCTACATGGCACACCCACTGTATTCTTTTGCTCTTCTGTAGGATAGTTGGTTGTCGCATCAGAAGGTAGATTTCCTCGTTTTTCCTCCTCCTCCATTCTCCGTTATCTAAAACTGGTCCCCATATCTTCCTCGTTACTCTTCTTTCAAATATTAATAGTTTTTCCCTTTATCCCTTAGTCATGCTCCATGTTTCTGAACCGTACATTACTGCTGGGCATATCACCGTGTTGTAGATTTTCATCTCAGTGTTCACTGAGATCGATTTAGAGCCAAGCGTGTCTCTGAGGGAATGCATGCATTTCGTTCCCACTGCTATTCTTTCCTTGATGTCCATTTTTATGTTGTTGTCCGTGGTAAACCAAGATCCCAAGTATTTGAACTGGTCTACTCTCTTCGACCTCTTGCCATCTATCTCAAGAAATTCTACCTGCTCTTGTCTTCTTCCTAATTGCATGAACTCTGCTTTGTCTCGATTCACTTTGAGCCCTACCTTCTGTGCAGAATTGTCCATTTTCTGGTACATTTCTTTCAACTCGTGCTTTGATTCACTTAATTGAACTATGTCATCTGGATGTGCGAGACAATTGAAGTTACCGTCCATCTGTACTCCAACCCACTCCTGTTGCCTACATTCTTTTATTACTTTCTCGACGATGGCATTGAACAGAACACATGAGAGAGCATCTGTGGCCTGTCTCAATCTCGAATGTTTCTGATATGGTTCCTCGGAATCGTACTCTTGCCTTTGACCCTTCCATACAAGCTTGCACCATTCTCACTAGCTTCTCAGCATTGCAGAGGCTATTCCTGTAGATGCTATGCACGTTGGAAATCGACGAACAGGCTGTAGATATCTTTATCATATTCCCAATGTTTTTCAAACAATTGTCTTAGTGTGAAAATGTGATCTGTTGTCGATCGGTTTGGTTGACAGCCAGCTTGGTACTCCTGTATGTTGTTCTATGAATGATTGCAATTTTCTGAGGATAATTATGGACAGCACCTTATACGTTACATTCAACAAGTTGATTCCTAGTTACCGCATTCCATTTTGCATCCCTTCTTGTATGTTGGGTATATTATAGCCAATTTCCATTCTGCTGGCAGTGTCTCCTTCTCCCATATCAACTGGATCAGTTATATATCTCTAAGTGTAAGTTCTCACCTCCCTCCTTGATTATCTATTGTATGGAGACGAAATGGGATTGATAGTGTATCAAAGACTGCGACTTGCAATGGATTTAGTAAGCAACAAGGTTATAAAAAGAAAAGCTTGAGCAGATGGCATGGTGGCAGTACAGACGAGGTTACAGCACCGTCACGGAAATCGTATTTATTTGCCCACACCGAAATAATTAAAAGGAAAGCAATCACGATAAAGTCTCTGTACCATCACAGGGATTTAGGAAATATATTAAGCATTACGTAACTCAGAGATGACTTCCTGCTCGGATAGCAGTACTTATTACAGCGCTCTTCTGCGACGGTGAGTTAGCCAGCAGCGCATCGAATGCGCCCGGCGGTGTGTGGTTTTTCGAAGGTTTCCCACATCCCACTAAGTGAATACCGGGCTGGTACCCAGGTCCAACCGCCGTTACACGATTCGCAAACATTAATAAAATTTTCGCTATCTTTCACATGAATAACATTACACGCAGACAGATGGGGTACATAGGAGGGTTGCCCAGAAAGTAATGCACCGCATTTTTTTCTTCAACAATTATTTATTGAACATAATGAGAATTACACACACGGAAGAATGGTGTTTCAACTACACATCCTATTTTTCCCGTTCTATGGTCTTCCTCCAGCGCGAAACAAGGGCGTGTACTGTCGGTACCAATCCTTGTCCTTGTGGCGAAACCAGTGCTTCACTGTGCGCATAATCTCCTCATCGTTCTCAAAATGTCTTCCGAGAATAGGATCCTTCAATGGCCCAAACAAGTGGCAGCCCGAGGGGGCTAGGTCAGGTGTGTCACGTGTTACAGCTGTGGATGGTCTTCCCGACCGTTGCAAATCGTGGACCTCCGCCGAACCGCCTTCTGATTTCACCCTCCGCGCACAGCGACTAACTGTACTTCGGTCGACAGCAGATGCTCCATGGAATTCGCACAAGCACTTGTGAATTTTCCCCACAGTTTCTTTCCCTGCAGTGAAAAATTCAATGACGTTGTTTGTAACGCACATACGCTACAGATGTCATTTCGAAACTGTCCTGCGGCTCCACTATCTGTCAGAAGTGACTGGCCGGCCGGGGTGGCCGAGCGGTGCTAGGCGCTACAGTCTGGAACCGCGCGACCGCTACGGTCGCAGGTTCGAATCCTGCCTCGGGCATGGATGTGTGTGATGTCTTTAGGTTAGTTAGGCTTAAGTAGTTCTAAGTTGTAGGGGACTGATGACCTCAGAAGTTAAGTTCAAAATGGCTCTGAGCACTATGGGACTCAACTGCTGTGGTTATCAGTCCCCTAGAACTTAGAACTACTTAAACCTAACTAACCTAAGGACATCACACACATCCATGACCGAGGCAGGATTCGAACCTGGGACCGTAGCAGTCCCACGGTTCCGGACTGCGCGCCTAGAACCGCGAGACCACCGCGGCCGGCAGAAGTTAAGTCCCATAGTGCTCAGAGCCATTTGAACCATTTTTAGAAGTGACGGAAACTTGGCGCACCAACTCAGGAGACTTCCAATAATACATACGTAACGTTTCGCATTCGTAGCATATTTTTCGGCTGAGAAAAAAACTGCGGTGCATTACTTTCTGGGCATTCCTCGTATTTTCCGTTCCAGTGGGTGACAGAGTGGCGACAGGAAGTGTATCCGGCCATCCCTTAAATTAAAACTAAACTCCGCCCGAACAGGCCTTGAAGGCCAAACGGTGCCGACCGGCAGCCGAGTCATCCTCAGCAAGCAGGCATCAATGGATGCGGAGATGGAGCGACATTCTCCCAGCCGTATGTGAGTTTACGAGACCGGAGCCGCCACTTTTCAATCAAGTACCTCCTCAGTTTGCCTCACAAGGACCGAGTGCACCCCGTTTGCCAACAGTGCTCGGCAGGCCAGATGGTCACCCATCCAAGTGCTAGCCCAGCCCGACAGCGCTTAACCTTGGTGATCCGAAGAGAACCGGTACCCCTTAGATTAATTATACCAAATCCTTTAGTAACCCTGGCGACGCTCCGACGAGGGGGGAAAATGCAGAAAACAAAAAAAAGAGAAAAAGATAACTCAAAGGTGAGAGACATTGGCATACGTCAATCCGATGCTAAGACCGAGTGTTCACAATAACACGACTGTCTTCACATGCCGCTGTCCACAGATTTCCGTTCCTCATTCGCGGCAGAGCGTTCTCCGTCTAAAACGGTAGTGAAGAGGCTAACTAAATGGTTCAAATGGCTCTGAGCACTATGGGACTCAACTGCTGTGGTCATAAGTCCCCTAGAACTTAGAACTACTTAAACCTAACTAACCTAAGGACATCACACACATCCATGCCCGAGGCAGGATTCGAACCTGCGACCGTAGCGGTCGTGCGGTTCCAGACTGTAGCGCCTTTAACCGCTCGGCCACTCCGGCCGGCGAAGAGGCTAACTGCAAGGCTTCTTACCGACCTAATGTTACGAATGCAAAAACAAACGGTTCCATATCGATGTGGACGAACCTCTCTGCCCTGTTCCTACCCCATCTATAATTGGTAGAACGACCACACCGCGCTACAGATTCTCGTAAGTTTCAAATTCAGCTCGAGCACCCAGTTATGCACTCTGTGGGTCATACACAGGAGGAGGCAAAGGCACACAAAAATTTAAGCACTTATGTGCGCTCAATTGCTCGCTTCTGTTCCAGGCAACTTGTACCGATCAGCGAGAATACTCACACTGTGAGCTTTACTGAATGTAACGAATCTGACTGACCTGTTTCGTTGTTACAGCAGTGTACGTCGGCAAGGAGCCGTTTCTACTATTTTATTTTTGTGAGAGATAAGATCAATGAAGAAAATTTTTCCTTTATCCTTCCCGTCATTTGCTACATATATATTGTTAAGAACGTGAGGTCATTGGTAAATGAGTCTTGATATAGTCAGGCGGTTTTGCTTTTGAGGCAGTCTATGTAGATGAATTAAGTTTTTATCCATTTATTTGTACGCACTGAATCATATGCATTTCACAAGTGTGCTGTTTTTACAGTGTCAAATTTGAAGTTAAGAAATAGCACTCATCACACGGACCCGTAACAATGGTGATCAACGTGGTGAAGTGTCTTTTCGATTCTGATTTTTCATAAGACGGCTTTCAGCTGGATGAAAGATAAAACGAAAAGGGCACAAGTTTTTCTCACAAAAGTAAATCAGTAGGTGGTGGAGTTTTGGTCGATGTACGGCTACAAGCGGCAGGAAAGCTTTTTACGGTAAAGGTCATTAGGTGACGATTCAGATACTTCAGCACATGAAAACAAGGGACAACAATTTCTCAAGCAGTTACTGCAAAATACGAGAGCAAGTCAGGAAGCAACGCCTTCCTTCTTTGCTCCTCCACTAAAGCCCCTTCTGCATGATCGATGGTCTTGCTTCATTCAACTACTCGCAACAGGCGAGTCTACTTAGCACCCATGGTGTTTAACTACTGTACTGGGTCTCGTCTCATTTTTGTTTGCCATTCCCACATACACGTCAGCGCTAAAACTGCGTGTTAGAGCTGTCTGCTTTGTAGTATGGCACCTGAACGATAAAATTAGGGTTGTGAGAGAGTACCCTTTTTACGAAAACATGGAAATATAGTAACAAAATGTAGTAACAAGCAAAAATGATAAGGTTTATAATGAGCAAAGCAAAATTTGTAGTGGATGTCCTTGCAAAAGGTCGCGTTGTAAATCCTTTAAGCTCATGAGAACTGAAAGAATACGAAAAGTGTCGTCCAAACCTTTATTTGCTCGAGGAAGTATAAACTTGCAAATCTTCAGTCTCATCTGCTGGAACAGAACTGTCTTCAGTGATGAGACCCGCTTCGTACTGACCCTCGATGAGCAGCGAACATGTTTCTGGAGACGTCCCGGACAGCTATTGAATACCAACCTGATTGTCACCCGCCAAATGGTCCGACAGTCAAGGGTCATGGTCTGCGGTGCCATTTCATTTCATAGAAGGACCCCTTTTGGGTGTTGTCCGCAGCACTCTTACAGCACACTCTTACGCCGACGACATTCTACATTTTTGTTGTACTTCATGGCGAGCCATTCTAGGCTTACATTTCAACAAGATAATGCCCGCCTGCACGTGGGGAGAGTTTTCTACTGCTTATCTTCGTGCTTGCGAAACATTACCTTCGCATGCAAAGGCCCCTGACCTCTCCCCAATCGAGAAAGTTTGTAGCATTATGAGCAGGACCCTCCAATGATCTTGGGATTTTGACGATATGACGCACCAGTTGGATAGAATATGGCACAGTATACCTTAGACGTAGATTAAAACTGAAGAAACCGCAAAAAGGAGGGAAATTAAGGAGATGGGACCTTGATAAACTGACTAAACCAGAGGTTCTAGAGAGTTTGAGGGAGACCATAGGGGAACAATTGACAGGAATGGGGGAAAGAAATACAGTAGAAGAAGAATGGGTAGCTCTGAGGGATGAAGTAGTGAAGGCAGCAGACGATCAAGTAGGTAAAAGAACGAGGGCTAGTGAAAACCCTTGGGTAACAGAAGAAATATTGAATTTAATTGATGAAAGGAGAAAATATAAAAATGCAGTAAATGAAGCAAGCAAAAAAGGAATACAAACGTCTCAAAAATGAGATAGATAGGAAGTGCAAAATGGCTAATCAGGGATGGCAAGACGACAAGTGTAAAGATGTAGAGGCTTACCTCACTTGGGGTAAGATAGATACTGCTTACAGGAAAATTAAAGAGACCTTTGGAGAAAAGAGAACCACTTATATGAATATCAAGAGCTTAGATGGAAACCCAAAGAAGGGAAAGCAGAAAGGTGGAAGGAGTATATAGAGGGTCTATACAAGGGCAATGTACTTGAGGACAATATTATGGAAATGGAAGAGGATGTAGATTAAGATGAAATGGGAGATACAATACTGCGTGAAGAGTTTGACAGAGCACTGAAAGACCTGAGTCGAAACAAGGCCCCGGGAGTAGACAACATTCCATTAGAACTACTGACGGCCTTGGGAGAGCCAGTCATGACAAATCTCTACCATCTGGTGAGCAACATGTATGAGACAGGCGAAATACCCACAGACTTCAAGAAGAATATAATAATTCCAATCCCAAAGAAAGCAGGTGTTGACAGATTTGAAAATTACCGAACTATCAGTTTAATAAGTCACAGCTGCAAAATACTAACGCGAATTCTTTACAGACGAATGGAAAAACTGGTAGAAGCCGACCTCGGGGAAGATCTGTTTGGATTCCGTAGAAATGTTGGAACACGTGTGGCAATACAGATCTGACGCCTTATCTTAGAAGAAAGATTAAGGAAAGGCAAACCTACATTTCTAGCATTTGTAGACTTAGAGAAAGCTTTTGACAATGTTGACTGGAATACTCTCTTTCAAATTCTAAAGGTGGCAGGGGTAAAATACAGGGAGCGAAAGGCTATTTACAATTTGTACAGAAACCAGATGGCAGTTATAAGAGTCGAGGGGCATGAAAGGGAAGCAGTGGTTGGCAAAGGAGTGAGACAGGGTTGTAGCCTCTCCCCGATGTTATTCAATCTGTATATTCAGCAAGCAGTAAAGGAAACAAAAGAAAAATTCGGAGTAGGTATTAACATCCATGGAGAATAAATAAAAACTTTGAGGTTCGCCGATGACATTGTAATTCTGTCAGAGACAGCAAAGGACTTGGAAGAGCAGTAGAACGGAATGGACAGTGTCTTGAAAGGAGGATATAAGATGAACATCAACAAAAGCAAAACTAGGATAATGGAATGTAATCGAATTAAGTCAGGTGATGCTGAGGGAATTAGATTAGGAAATGAGACACTTAAAGTAGTAAAGGAGTTCTGTTATTTGGGGAGCAAAATAACTGACGATGGTCGAAGTAGAGAGGATATAAAATGTAAACTAGCAATGGCAAGGAAAGCGTTTCTGAAGAAGAGGAATGTTTTAACATCGAGTATAGATTTAAGTGTCAGGAAGTCTTACTGAAAGTATTTGTATGGAGTGTAGCCATGGATGGAAGTGAAACATAGACGATAAATAGTTTGGACAAGAAGAGAGTAGAAGCTTTCGAAATGTGGTGCTGCAGAAGAATGCTGAAGATTAGATTGGTAGATCACGTAACTAATGAGGAGGTATTGAATAGAATAGGGGAGAAGAGGAGTTTGTGGCACAACATGACAAGAAGAAGGGACCGGTTGGTAGGGCATGTTCTGAGGCATCACAAATTTAGCACTGGAGGGAGCGTGGAGGGTAAAAATCTTAGAGGGAGACCAAGAGATGAATACACTAAACAGATTCAGAAGGAATTAGGTTGCAGTGAGTACGGGGAGATGAAGAAGCTTGCACAGGATAGAGTAGCACGGAGTGCTGCATCAAACCAGTCTCAGGACTGAAGACCACAACAACAACAGCAACATACCTTAGACGGACCTCCAAGAACTCTGTCAATGTCAAACCGAATAACTACTTGCGTAAGGGCCATAAGTGGATCAATGCATTACTGACTAGCACAATTTGTGAAGTTCTTTCTTTCTCCCGAATAAATCATTCAATTTTCTGAAATTGTAACCATTTGTTTGTCTGTACATGTATATCACAAGTACCGATTTCTATCCTGTTCAGATAATTCCTTTGTGGTGTATGTGTGTAGCCGACCGTTGTGGCAGAGCGGTTCTGGGCGCTTCAGTCCGGAGCCACGCAGCTACCAGGGTCCCAGGTTCGAATCCTTACGTCCCATAGTGCTAGAGCCATTTGGATCATCTGTTCTTTTTTTCCCTTATAGTGCAGTATTTGGTCTCTCTTGTACAAGAGTAGTAGGAAAAATATATAAAATGCGCAGATACGATCTTGGAAATGAAGCATGTATGTACCGGGGTATCAAAAAGTCAGTATAAATTTGAAAACTTGATAATCCATGGAATAATGTAGATAGAGAGGTAAAAATTGACACACATGCTTGGAATCAGAAAATATCCGACAAATGGCGATGGACAGCAAAACGTCAGTGTCTGCGCATGACAAACGTGTATAAAAGGAGCTGTAATGAGAGAGAGAATCAGATGCGCCAGCAGTCGCAGCATGTTGACGTTACCTGAAAAGGCACTTTTAGTGAAGCTGTATTGTCAGAATGGGGAATGTGCTAGGTCAGCGTTACGATCCTATCGCCATAGGAAGGGGATTCGAACGGGGAAAAGGTCCGTTGACAAATGCAGCTGTGGCGAGAATGATTTCGATTTCGAAGTCACGGTTTGTTTAGACGATAGACTCCGTAGTGGCCGACCGAGCACAATGCGTAATGCTGCTGAGACTGTAGCGGGTTCGTCTATGCACGGGGAAGTCAGCGCTCGTGCAGTCACACGTCGCACCGGCATTCCATACACTACTGTTTGGTTGGCACTTAGGCGTACCCTCCGATGCTATCTGTACAAAATCCATCGGCATCATGAACTGTTACCTGGCGATTTAGTGAAGCGGAGGGCATTTGCGGTGTGGACGTTTCAAAAGATGGCGGAAGATGACGATTGGTTGAGTAACATGTTGTGGACCGACGAAGCTCATTTCACGCTCCGAGGGTCCGTCAACGCCCACAACTGCAGAATTTGGGCTACCGAAAATCCTAGAACTGTCGTGGAAACTCGATTGCACGACGAGAAAGTCACGGTATGGGTTGGATTTACCACATCTACCGTTATCGGGCTTTTTTTCTTCGAGGAAATGCGAGATTCTGGTTTTTTAACTGTTACCGTGACGGATGAGAGGTACTCCGATATGTTACAGAATCGCATCATCCCCCGCCTGGCTGATAAACACCTGCTGGAACGTACAATGTTTATGCAGGATGGCGCTCCACCCCATATTGCTAGACTCGTGAAAGATCTCTTGCGCTCGTCGTTTGGTGATGATCGTGTGCTCAGCCGCCACTTTCGTCATCCTTGGCCTCCCAGGTCCCTAGACCTCAGTCCGTGAGATTATTGGCTTTGGGGTTAACTGAAGTCGCAAGTGTATCGTGATCGACCGACATCTCTAGGGATGCTGAAAGACAACATCCGACGCCAATGCTTCACCATAACTCCGGACGTGCTTTACAGTGCTGTTCACAACATTATTCCTCGACTACAGCTATTGTTGAGGAATGGTGGTGGACGTATTGAGCATTTCCTGTAAAGAACATCATCTTTGCTTTGTCTTACTTTGTTATGCTAATTATTGCTATTCTGATGAGATGAAGCGCCTTCTGTCGAACATTTTTTGAACTTTTGTATTTTTTTTTCTAATAAAACTCCATGTCATTCCAAGCATGTGTGTCAATTTGTACCTCTCTATCTACATTATTCCGTGATTTATTCAGTTTTCAAATTTATACTGACTTTTTGATCACCCAGTAGATCCAAACTGCTAAATAAATGAATTAAAAAAAGCGAACATCACAATAAAGATTAAGAAGAGACGAAAGCATACTACCCATTTGTATAATAGTTAGGCGAGAATAAATTTCTGATATTAGCAGTCATAACTCCCGTTTCTGAGCATGCGGTGTGTGTGTGTGTGTTTGTGTGTGTGGGATACTCGAAAATTTATAACTCCACTGCTGGCACGAGCAATCTATATACCATTGACGTCATAGACACACTAGCGACGTGGTGAGCTGTTGATTAACACGCATGCGCGAATGGTGCACGCATTTTGAGCAGTCGATTTTGATCAGAACGTCGCTTACGTAAAACTTCTTGAAACGGCATTGAGTAAGAGACAATACGAAACAGCTAAATATGCCAAAATCAATGGTGTTTGCTGTATGAGGTCAGAGACAGAGCACCAGCACGGTACAATAGTCTCTGGCCGTAAAGAAAAGTCGTATAATTCTGCGACAACATCGTCTTAATCTTGAACTTTGTTGGCTTGCTTTTTTTTTTGGAAAACGATGAACAACCATGCTACTGACTGTCACTTGGTCATCGAATCGAAGTGAAGGCAGTTGCTTTGGTCTCACGTAATGCGGATATCCAAGAATGCTTGTGCATGGTACTCCGAGCGAGTCCACAATAACCCTTTGCTGACACTTTCTAACAGCTTTACAACATAAGTCCTGATGGTGTAGCAGTTAATGGTGATTTATTTTAAGGCCGGTAAAGGTATTTTGTTTGTAACTGTCGTTTCCTTCATTTTCTGAGACCATTCCCGACCTTTCAGATGCATCTTGTATGTTATATTTTTTATCACTCAGTGGGACGGAGCCTCGAGTCAGACATATGTAAAGTTTACTTAACTTTCTTGGCACTCTTTTCTATTTCCACTGTTGCCTCGATCATTTCGTAGTTTAGATCCATGATTTTACACGTTTCCTTCCATCTTGCAGTAAATTATATGTATTGCTAATGTTGCATTTCAAGAGGCTCAAAAGAATGCATGAAATGAACATCACATTATTTTCTGTCCACTCATCTACGCCTTTTACTTTAAATCAGTGTATATTCACAGGACCCTATTAATGCCAATGTCACTGCTAAATCGTAAAGCTCTCTCCTTATGCTATAGAACCCTTCGGGCTAGCAATTGTTTGGTTATTGGGCGTCTATATGAATTTTAGTGGTTTAAAAAAGAAATCCACAGTCAAATAATTACTTTGTTACTTTTTAAATACTACCACATAGTGCAATGAAGTGAAAAAGTCATTATTTGTAATTTAATATTTTCCTCTGTGTAAAGCATTGTACTTGACATATACACCTATTTCAAGTATAATGCTTTACACAGAGGAAAATGTTAAATTATAATTTGCTACATTAGTGTTTATTAGTGTGTAACGCCCTGTACTTTACGTATAGACGTATGTCAAGCATAATGCTTTACTCATAGAAAAATATTAAAGTTCACGTAACCATATTTTTTTAAAGTTCATTGCATTTTGCGGTAATACTCAAAACACAACAGCGCAATTATTTTTTGTGGATTCCTTTTTTAAACCATTAAAATTCGTATTTTGACAGATGTTGCGTTCTCTATCTTCCTCACAAATGACAAAGTATTGGCAACGTCTGAAATAATCACCTACCTAACCACATTTTATAAGCTTAATAACTTAATCACTTTAATGTATGTAACTGTTCATAACACAGTCCAGAATACACTCATACAATGTTGCAAATCAACTCATAACCGAAACATAGCCATTTCTGCACCTTAACTTTCGACATGAAAATGGCTGTGTGCTTGATGTCATAATTTTGAAATTATTCTAATTAAAACGATTCTAGCACAAATTAATGTCGCACTGTGAATATGATTCTGAAACAACTCCGTGTATATAATGAGATTTGCAATTCTTAATTAAGACTTCAAGCAATCATTTGAAATGCTGTAATTTATAACAAAAAACGGAACCTTCTCCCAAGTTTTACACACCATAGAACAGGAAAATTCATAGAATTTAGCCCTTCTGTCAGATACTTCATAATTTATTTCTTGAAAAATTTAATTTTAACAATTAATATAAATGTAGCAAACAATACACCTTAGTTCACAGGTATTTACTGTCTCACTGCTGTACACAGTCTATTTCAGACCGGCTTCAGTACTGAGTGAGCTGAATTTCGAAAAAGAACTTAAATTACTCATATATTCCAATGTTACTAGAAGGTCAAATGCACAGATCTACAAATTTTATGTGATTCTTACGTTTTTTAATACGTTAAGTTCAAAAATGCTTCGTGATTCCCTGTATCAAATAAGATTTTTTCGCAAAGTGATGTGAATATTCAGAAAAGGCATCCAAATCCCGTACATTCAAAAGCACTTTATGTAAAAAGATTTGGTAAAGTGAGGCAGACCTAACACTATAATGTACTATTGTTTTCCTCTGTCTATTTGAATGGCATAAATCTTGATGGCTGTTCATTTTCCTTTGACAGCTCGGTTTTGAACGTTTTCTTTTGTACACTGCCTGAGGACTTCCCTTTGTATTATTTACCAGTAGTCAGCTATCTTACCGACACTTTATCGACCATGATATGTCCGTCCCTTTTCTTTGCTACCCTGGTAGACGTTTCTTCCCGTTCCTCACCTATAGCACCAAGATTTTCTGGAACATAGCTGACATCGGAGTACAGGAAATGCAGCTTTAACCTGATACAAGCAACCAAAACTTGAGGTTTCCAGCATGCTTCTCGCTGTGTTTTATAATCAGGGACTTGTAGTGCTGCGACAAATCGTTGACAACATTTTTAAATGATATATAACATTTCAATTTGTTTCATTTCCCCTTTAAATTTGTCTCCTTTCATTACTTTCCGAATGTCAGATCCGATCAGAACTGCTTCTCTCAGTTTAGCTTCAGTTAGCTGCGAAAATTTACTTGCCACACACTTGAAAGTGTCACTATCTATTGGTAGGGCTTTAATGAATTATTTCATAATGCCAGTTTGATTTGAAGTGGAGGTAGGAATAGTTTTGAAGGATCCATCAAAAAATTAAATAGTTCATTCACCCTCCAATGTTTGATTTTCTATTTGGCCAAATTTTCTTTAGGCCAGTATTTCTCTTCTGTAAGACGATTCTCTTCGAACGCGAAGTAGGTACTTGGTATAGCCACCTTGTTGACCAAGGCCGATGAAATGCACTAACACTCTAATGGACGATTGTTGCCTCTGACAACAGACGAAACTTACGTAGTTTGCGGTAACTATACTACAGACTGTAAAATAAGACAACTTTTTTTTAGGGAACTCCATTACAAAACATCGCAACATAACACTGGTGTTATTACAATGTTTAAATTGCACGAATCTGAATAGATAAAAGAAATTCTCAATCAGTATCAAAACTGGATGTGGTTGGCTAACCTAAGAACTTACCCAAAAATGTGCTAGAACACAATTTTTTCTTAAGGAAAAAAATCGGTAACATCAAGTGCTACCTATTATCTTTTGGATGCCATGAGCGAAGAGAGAAGGCAGACGCGGATCCAGGGATCGGTTCTGAAGGGGGAGTCACAATTTGTCTCTCTTCCTCCCCGCGTGCCCTAACATGCAATAAATTTCTCGCCACGCTTCTTTCAACGCGCCATAGACGCCTACTATTTTAATAATAATAACAACAAAATATACAAATCTCAGGGTATCTTAATAGTAAGTTATTTGATAAAAATGAAGCAAGTAAAATGTTTTAATAAAATGACAGGGCTCAGTAAATCACTTTAGCGTAATGTCGAAGAAACAGTTCAGAGATGCAAGTGTAAAACAGAAAATTTAAGGTGTATGAGTGTCATGCAAGTAATATAAGAGCTTTAATAACAAAGTCTAACAATTCTGACAACACAATAATTTACAAAATCCACAATCCAAGTGTGTACTCACAATTCTCAGTATTTCATTAAGCAGTTGGAATACAAACATAGCTCTGCATACAACTGGCCATATAAGCGTGTAAATGAGGGGTAAGCTGCACATTTCAGTCTCGTATTCGGGAAACCAGACTTCCTTTTTTTTGTGCTAGGCCTTTCAATTTCTATCTTCCCTTATTCAGCTTCCTGTTGTTTGCAGGTTCCACCCCCTGACTCACGAACCGTGTCGCATTTACGATATCGTATTTAACTGAAGGTGGAGGAGTCATGGCGGAAGCTAATTAAAGTGGGCCGGTCGTCACGGAGGGAACTGAAAAGCATCCTATGTCAGATGTACCTGGTACTTTTAGAATTCCTTGTCGTTTTCGAGACTGGTAGTTTCCGTCGTACTTTATGAAAGCTATACATGGTATCTTGAGAACAAAATGAGGAAAGGAACCTGTGGAAGCTGTGTGTTTCATAGCATCGAAGAGTATGTCTTCAGGTATGCATTTTAGGGCCCATGTTTTTTAGACATATTATTCTTGTTTTGAACCGTACCACCACCTGGGATGCTGAAAGACAACATCCGACACCAATGCCTCATCATAACGCTGGACATGCTTTACAGTGCTGTTCACAACATTATTCCTCGACTACAGCTATTGTTGAGGAGTGATGGTGGACATATTGAGCATTTCCTGTAAAGAACATCATCTTTGCTTTGTCTTACATTTTTATGCTAATTATTGCTATTCTGATCAGATGAAGCACCATCTGTCGGACATTTTTTAACTCTTGTATTGTTTTGGTTCTAACAAAACCCCATGTCATTCCAAACTTGTGTGTCAATTTGTACCTCACTATCTACATTATTCCGTGATTTGTTCTGTTTTTAAATTTATACTGACTTTTTGATCACCCGGTATATATGGAGAGTCTGAGAGCAACCTGTGTTCAACACGATGGGTGCTTGTGTTGTGGAGAGCATGCCGATTCCTGCGAAGAACTATGTGGCTTGGAGGATTTGGCGACTACAGAGAAAGCAGCGACAGTGTACGGTATTGGATTCCAGGAGGTGGGCGTTGCGTTCCAGCCGAGGGTCGTGTCGCGTCGCTCCGTGTAGTGCGCGCCTGTCCCGGACGTCGGCGACGTCACCGGTGAAGCACCCAGCGGCAGCCTCCAGCGACATAAACTCTCGCGGCGGACGGGGGGCCGCGACCGGGTCAGGGGCTTCAAGGGGTGGGGGGCTCAGACTGGCGCCGGACAAGGCGGACGCTGGCGGTGGTCGGCTCTGGAGCGGGCGGGGCCGGCCGCAGCGGCGGCGTCGGGTTCCCGGCGGCTCCCAGCGCCGGCGTCGACCCCCCGACATCGAAAGCGATCCGCGCGATGGGCTCACTGGCGGGGCCGCACCTCACACCTCTTTTCTCCGCCGACAGCTCACCCCCGGCTGGCCGCCGCTGCTTCTCACGTTGCCGCCCAGGCCCCTGCAGGCGGCGCCGAGCACACGGGTCGGCGTGCACTCGGAAGGTCTGTTCCATTTACTTTCTTTGTTATTCCTACCCACTTGAATGCAGTTTCTTGAATGATCTCCCGTGTATAGTTTTAGAAATGGTTCTCAGCACTATGGGACTTAACATCTGAGGTCATTAGTCCCCTAGAACTTAGAGCTACTTAAACCCAACTAACATAAGGACATCACACACACCCATGCCCGAGGCAGGATTCGAACCTGCGACCGTAGCGGTCGCGCAGTTCCAGACTGTAGCGCCTAGAACCGCTCGGCCACCCCGGACGGCTATAGTTGGAGAAGATGGAAGTCTTCTCGCCTTTACTGATATGAAAGTACAGATCTAAAATTTCCTTTGGTGTGTAAAACTTAAACACTGACATAACCTTCACATGACATGTAACTACCAACTCACATAGCTCTATGAAACTTGTACCATACAACGAAAGTACTGCTACAGTATAATACACTACTGGCCATTAAAATTGCTACACCAACAAGAAATTCAGATGATTAACGCGTACTCATCAGACAGATATATTATACTAGAACTGACATGTGATTACATTTCCACGCAATTTTGATGCATAGATCCTGAGAAATCAGTACCCAGCACAACCAACTCTGCCGTAATAACGGTCTTGATACGCCTGGGCATTGAGTCAAACAGACCTTGGATGGCGTGTACAGGTACAGCTGCCCACGCAGCTTCAAGACGATAACAGAGTTCATGAAGACTAGTGACTGGCGTATCGGGACGAGCCAGTTGCTCGGCCACTATTGACCAGACGTTTTCAATTCGTGAGATATCTGGAGAATGTGCTGGCCAGAGCAGCAGTCGAACATTTTTTTTTTAATCCAGAAAGGCCCATACAGGACCTGCAACATGCGATCGTGCATTATCCTCCTGAAATTTCGGGTTTCGCAGGGATCGAATGAAGGGTGGAGCCACGGGTCGTAACATATCTGAAATGTAATGTCCACTGTTCAAAGTGCTGTCAATGCGAACAAGAGGTGACCGAGACGTGTAACTAATGGCACCCCATACCATCACGCCGGGTGATACGCCAGTATAGCGATGACGAACACACGCTTCCAATGTGCGTTCACCATGATGTCTCCAAACACGGATACGACCATCATGATGCTGTAAACAGAACCTGGATTCATCCGAAAAAATGACGTTTTGCCATTCGTGCACCCAGGTTCGTCGTTGAGTACACCATCGCAGGTGCTCCTGTCTGTGATGCAGCTTCAAGGGTAACCGCAGCCATGGTCTCCGAGCTGATAGTCCATGCTGCTGCAAAAGTCGTCGAACTGCTCGTGCAGATGGTTGTTGTCTTGCAAACGTCCCCATCTATTGAATCAAGGACCGAGACGTGGCTGCACGATCCGTTACAGCCATGCGGGTAAGATGCCTGTCATCTCGACTGCTAGTGATACGAGGCCGCTGGGATCCAGCACGTCGTTCCGTATTACCCTCCTGAACCCACCGATTCCATATTCTGCTAACAGTCATTGGATCTCTACCAACACGACCAACAATGTCGCGATACGATAAACCGCAATCACAATTGGCTACAATCCGACCTTTATCAAAGTCGGAAACGTGATGGTACACATTTCTCCTCCCTACATGAGGCATCACAACAATGTTTCACCAGGCAACGCCGGTCAACTGCTGTTTGTGTATGAGAAATCGGTTAGAAACTTTCCTCATGTCAGCACGTTGTCGGTCTCGCCACCGGCGCCAAGCTTGTGTGAATTCTCTGAAACGCTAATCATTTGCATATCACTGCATCTTCTTCCTGTCGGTTAAATTTCGCGTCTGTAGCACGTCATCTTCGTGGTGTGGCAATTTTAATGGCCAGTAGTGTACATCAGTTGACTGAAAGAAATACGCAATGAGACGAACAGAAATGAAAATTTTATTCACAGGCAATAATTACAGATGCTTCTCTGTAAAATACCAAAGACAGAACTGAGAGCTGCTTTCTCAGAATGGGGTAGGATAAGGTTACGATTGTGGATGGGGCCGTAATCTGTTACTCTCGGTTGCACAACAAATACGTAAACTTTATACAAAGAAATTAAAATTTAAAGCAATCTCTTAAAAAAAACCACAAATGACTGTATGGTGGCTCAAGGCCTTATCACAATAAAATTCCACAATTTTAGGGCTGAAGGCCACCAACAATAACCTCAACAACAAACGGCTGAAGGCCTGAATTACAAGTCAGAAGAACAATTCCAAATAGCACATATTAAGATAAATACTTCGTTTTAAAACAAACTGTAACACGGCTGAAGAGCTTGTTATAAAATAAGTGAAATTATTACTCGGCTGAAGGCCACACCAACAATAATTAGAAAATTACAAATATCCTTAAAACAAATATCACAATCTAAGGAATCAGGACAAGCGGTTTTCAGCAAATGTTCCAGGGGTCGGCCTGGGAAGGTAACTCAAACACAAGGTAAGGTGAGACAGGCATCCAAGAGTTGTACTCACATAACAGGATGGCAACTCTAACTAAGGGCAGCTTAAACACCGACTAACGAATCCGCCTAACGTCCGATCACCGGTACAGCGATGGAATATTTTTAGGCAAGGGCGAAGAGACAGACAGCACTACGTCTTCAGAAACACACCCAAGGCCGAAGTAAACACTAGTACCAAGGTAGACCACCCCAAAAATATGCACAGTACAATACAACAGGCTGTCGAATTACACCCCTTGTCGGACAGCATCAACACGACGAGGGAAGGTACACTGCCAGAAGAGTACGCTAACCTCCAGGGAAGATAACTGGGGCGTTAGCGGCCACAAAGCAGAAAATACCGCTGGCTGCGCTTCACTAACAAGAATAATACTAAATTCGATGATGAATAACAAATAGAGAAAGACGGCTGCAATATTTCACCGCCTCGAAACACTTTACTCGTTGCTGCCAGGCTCAGCGGCCCTGGGAGCAGCAAACTCCGTTCAAACACGAGATCTCAGAACAGTCGAGGTTGCATTAGCAGTTAACTCTTCACTCAACTTTAACGTCCAGGGTTCGATGTGAAACGAAGTCGTCGCTCTCGCAGCCACCCCTCCTCGACCCGGAAGTGGCAGCACGCCGCCAGCGGCTCCTGCTTGCCCACACGCTGCACTGACCTGTTCGCTGCTGCGCCCCAACTGAACTGATGTCCGTTGGCAACTCCTCTCCAGTACGCAGGCAGCATTGAAATAACTGCTCATTCAAAAGCACAAGGTACACACGGATCCGGGAAGACAATTCCACCAACGTCTCACAATACTAAAACCAGTCACTGTGAAACAACACGGACGAATTATAAGTTGGCCCAAACACAGAAAAGCCAGAAGCGGTCGGAAGAACAAACGCACGTCGTTCCGCTGCGACGACCAACCGGACGACCAACAACAGTCGTCCCCACTCAAGTCAGGCATGGGGAAGATCCCAGTATAAATCGTCGACTGACAACTTATTGCCATGAGGGCACTTCGACAGGCGGACACACACACACACACACAGGTGAAAGTTGCACTACTCGAATATCACGGTCCATTCAACTAAAACTCGCTGAATCCGTTCCTTGACGTGGTCTTGCACTCTCGCGACCACATCCTTCCGTCGGACAGTGCATGTGTGTCGCCAGCGGTCGGGCGAGTACTGGCTGTCCGAACCTCACTGCTGCTCCGTCCCAACTCCCCTAGCTCGACACGCGACGACCCGGAAATACAAGAGGCCGCTCCAAAGATGGTACCACAGTACGCGCTATCGATAAGCGCTGCTGCTGCCACTCATGGAGAGACAAGGCGAGCGAACGTAGTGGCTCCGTGAACACACTAAGGAAACGAGACGCAACTATCGCTATTACAAGATGCCAAACTATGAACGGCATCAACGCGAGCCGCACACGGCTCAAGAACATGGTTCTTAACAAGACGTGTGATCTCCACAGACGTAAATGCATGCTCTGCAACAAGCTGTCGTGCTGGTCAGAAGACTGGTAAGCTTTGTGGTAGGGAGTTCCATTGCTCCACCAGTGTGGTCCAGAACCGCTGTATGGCCGTTGATGCAGCTGGACGTGCTCCAGTTTCCGTGCGTCGAACACATGCTAGAGAGATTCAAATTCGGGGAACAACCAAGCTGGTCCATCCGCCGAATATCTTCTTGCTCGAAGAGCTCCTTCTCCTCCTCCTCGTGCTCTGTTTGATGCCGTCATACATGGGCATCCATGAAAATGAAAAAGCCGAATCCACCCCTGAAAAGACGCACAAATGGGGAAGGAATACACTATCACAATAACGCAGAACACTGTGCAACTTCTTCAAAGACTTGGAAGTCAGTACACCCACTCAACATTATGCCTCCCTGCGCCATAACACCTGGTCTACGAAATCGATTATGTTCGCCAATGTTGTTGAGTCCATTACGTGTTCGCGTTTCTCGTGGGAGAAGAGTTTGTCCGGTACTGTCGAAATTCATCGTTTTGGTGATCCAGATTTTATTTTGTTGGGGGACGTAAAGTTACATAGCGAACTGATCTCCAAATGCCAGCCGCTGTGGCCGAGCGGCTCTAGGCGTTTCAGTCAGGAACCGCGCGACCGGTACGGTCGCAGATTCGAATCCTGCCTCGGGCATGGGTGTGTGCGATGTTCTTAGGTTAGTTAGGCTTAAGTAGGTCTAAGTTCTAGGGCACTGATGACCTCAGATGTTAAGTCCCATAGTGCTCAGAGCCATTTGAACCATTTGACCTCCAAACCTTCGAACACGGTATACTCACTAGTCGACGTCATAGTGACACTCTACTCATTCCCAACGTACGTCATTTCAAGGATGTATTCAGCCGCGACTTCATTGTTATGGATGAAAATGCGCTACCTCTTCGACCAGCACAGGTAAAGCAGATCCTGGAGCGTTAGAGTACTCGCCGAATTGACGGCCTGGCCATTCCCTGGACTTAAATCACATAGGAGATGTGTGCGATACGTTGAAGAGACGTATTGTAGCCCGTCCACATGCGCCAAGGTCTATTCAGCAGCTGTTAAAGACTCCGGTGCAGAAGAGGAACATCCTACCACAAGAAAAACTTGCCAAACTCGATGCCAGCACAGGAGGTACTGCCGTCTGTGATCATCACACAACCTACTAAGAATCTCACCGAGCGAGGTGGCGCAGTGGTTAGGCACTGGACTCGCATTCGGGAGGACGACGGTTCAATCCCGCGTCCGGCCATCCTGATTTAGGTTTTCCGTGATTTCCCTAAATCACTCCAGGCAAATGCCGGGATGGTTCCTCTGAAAGGGCACGGCCGACTTCCTTCCCCATCCTTCCCTAATCCGATGAGACCGATGACCACGCTGTCTGGTCTCCTTCCCCAAACCAACCAACCAACCAACCACTAAGAATCTCGTCCCGTCGTTGGTAATGTCCAGGCTACCGTAACGCTGCAACTTCAGTGTCATTATTGTATTTGAATAAAACTGTCATTTCTGTTCGTCTCATCCCGTTTTTCTTTAAGTTAACGTCTTTAATACACTGTAGCAGTTCTTTCTTTGTAGCATCCAAGTTTCATCGAGTTGTTACTTGGTAGTGACACATCATGCGAAAGTTACTCTCGTCCCCGATATTGCGTCCCACTGTTTAGCGGCACAAATCGCGTGGGTGTTCTTAGCTCGTTACTAAACGCAAATAAGTAGGAGGCCGAGTTGATAGGAGCTGAAGGAGTCCAGGTTGCAATAATATGCGGTACGGCACACTGTTAGAGAGAAGGATTATTATTCAAGAAACACATAGCACAATGAAATTACTTATCTTCAGTAGTTTGTAGGACTGCAGCTGCGGCTATGAACTGACAGTCTCGTAACATGGAATACCATGAACTAATACAACATATTCTCAGGGACTAAGCCTGATGGGCCCTCCTCAGAGAATCAATGCAAACACTATAGAACTGGCCGAGGGCCGATTATGATAGTGCGTCTGCCTAGGTTGAAACCTAGCTAAGAAGTGAACGAGGCACACTCCAGTTCCGTCGAGCTGCACAGCCCGCTAGAGTGTGCTGTGCTCGGCAGACGACGGGGTGCCAACCCTGTGTTGGCGCGGCGTTGTTGCAGTATCTGTGGCAGTGATACTACACCCGATGTTAGGATATCAGTGTAATAGCACACCTCTGAATGAAATGGGGTGAAATGAAGTATTCGGGAACGTCATGGAATGGCTCAAGACAACGGACTGAATTTTGACAAGTCTCAATACATTCGTTATTCACTGGTAAGCTAAAATATTAAGACCACTGCCCACCACGACGTTGGATGCCTCCTGGTACCGCTGTGGGCACGTGCCGCGATAGCAAAAAAGTATGTAAGCGGAGCAGACACGGACAGGACATCACACCAGCGAAGATATGGGCAACAAATGGGGAAATCCATTAAGTGACTTTGAGAAGGGCCAGATTATTGTTACGTAGAGCCTGTGAACGAGTACCTGGAAAACGGCGAAGCTGGTCAGATGTTCACGTGCTACTATCATGAGCATCTATGGGAAGATGTATGAGGACGGTAGGCTCTAAATGATTGGACGTCCACAACTCAACGGGGGGTTCGGTGGCTTATCTGCTCTGTAAAGTACTCGTACGATAGATAGTGTTCTGTGGCATCACTGCCGAAAATGCGCATTGGAGGTGCACGCACAAGTGTTTCGGAGCACACCGTTCATCGTACATTGTTGAATATGGAGCTCTGCAGCAGACCTCCCTTTCGTGTTCACATGTTGACGCAACCGCATCGTCAGTTACGATTGCTGTGGGCCTGTGACCGTCCGTATTCGACCGTCCATCAATGGAAACATCTCGGCTATTCTGGTGAATCACATTTTTGCTAAATGCCGTCATAGAGGTGGTGAACGGCGTCTCGAAACGTGCAGCGCGCCACGGACGCAGGCTGATGGGAGCAGTAGTGTGCTATAGGAGACATTCTCCTGAGCTTGCATGGGACCAGTGGTAGTAATCGAAGGCACGCTGACAGCTACGAAACACCTGCATCCCTTCATGCTTGCCGCCCGGTGTAGCCCATCGGCTCTAGGCGCTGCAGCCTGGAACCGCGCGACCGCTACGGTCGCAGGTTCGAATCCTGCTTCGGGCATGAATGTGTGTGATGTCCTTGGGTTAGCTAGGTTTAAGTAGTTCTAAGTTCTAGGGGACTGATGACCACAGATGTTAAGTCCCATAGTGCTCAGAGCCATATTTTGAAGCCTTCATGCTTGATGTCTTCCCCGACAGCGATGTTATCTTTCAGCAGTATAACTGTCCATGTCTGGATGCCTGAACCGTGATATTGAGGTTTGGGAAGCAATATAGCGACCGAAACTCGGTGTCTCGGAGACCAAATTCGCTTGATGTAAATCCTATGGAACCCATCTCGGTCTTCTCGCGCCCGGGTTCCCGGACTCGATTCCCGGCGGGGTCAGGGATTTTCTCTGCCTCGTGATGACTGGGTGTTGTGTGATGTCCTTAGGTTAGTTAGGTTTAAGTAGTTCTAAGTTGTAGGGGACTGATGACCACAGATGTTAAGTCCCATAGTGCTCAGAGCCATTTTTTGAAGCCTTCATGCTTGATGTCTTCCCTGACAGCGATGTTATCTTTCAGCAGTATAACTGTCCATGTCTGGATGCCTGAACCGTGATATTGAGGTTTGGGAACCAATATAGCGACCGAAACTCGGTGTCTCGGAGACGAAATTCGCTTGATGTAAATCCTATGGAACCCATCTGGGTCTTCTCGCGCCCGGGTTCCCGGATTCGATTCCCGGCGGGGTCAGGGATTTTCTCTGCCTCGTGATGACTGGGTGTTGTGTGATGTCCTTAGGTTAGTTAGGTTTAAGTAGTTCTAAGTTGTAGGGGACTGATGACCACAGATGTTAAGTCCCATAGTGCTCAGAGCCATTTTTTGAAGCCTTCATGCTTGATGTCTTCCCCGACAGCGATGTTATCTTTCAACAGTATAACTGTCCATGTCTGGATGCCTGAACCGTGATATTGAGGTTTGGGAACCAATATAGCGACCGAAACTCGGTGTCTCGGAGACGAAATTCGCTTGATGTAAATCCTATGGAACCCATCTGGGTCTTCTCGCGCCCGGGTTCCCGGATTCGATTCCCGGCGGGGTCAGGGATTTTCTCTGCCTCGTGATGACTGGGTGTTGTGTGATGTCCTTAGGTTAGTTAGGTTTAAGTAGTTCTAAGTTGTAGGGGACTGATGACCACAGATGTTAAGTCCCATAGTGCTCAGAGCCATTTTTTGAAGCCTTCATGCTTGATGTCTTCCCCGACAGCGATGTTATCTTTCAGCAGTATAACTGTCCATGTCTGGATGCCTGAACCGTGATATTGAGGTTTGGGAACCAATATAGCGACCGAAACTCGGTGTCTCGGAGACGAAATTCGCTTGATGTAAATCCTATGGAACCCATCTGGGTCTTCTCGCGCCCGGGTTCCCGGATTCGATTCCCGGCGGGGTCAGGGATTTTCTCTGCCTCGTGATGACTGGGTGTTGTGTGATGTCCTTAGGTTAGTTAGGTTTAAGTAGTTCTAAGTTGTAGGGGACTGATGACCACAGATGTTAAGTCCCATAGTGCTCAGAGCCATTTTTTGAAGCCTTCATGCTTGATGTCTTCCCTGACAGCGATGTTATCTTTCAGCAGTATAACTGTCCATGTCTGGATGCCTGAACCGTGATATTGAGGTTTGGGAACCAATATAGCGACCGAAACTCGGTGTCTCGGAGACGAAATTCGCTTGATGTAAATCCTATGGAACCCATCTGGGTCCTCTCGCGCCCGGGTTCCCGGATTCGATTCCCGGTGGGGTCAGGGATTTTCTCTGCCTCGTGATGACTGGGTGTTGTGTGATGTCCTTAGGTTAGTTAGGTTTAAGTAGTTCTTAGTTGTAGGGGACTGATGACCACAGATGTTAAGTCCCATAGTGCTCAGAGCCATTTTTTGAAGCCTTCATGCTTGATGTCTTCCCCGACAGCGATGTTATCTTTCAGCAGAGTAACTGTCCATGTCTGGATGCCTGAACCGTGATATTGAGGTTTGGGAACCAATATAGCGACCGAAACTCGGTGTCTCGGAGACGAAATTCGCTTGATGTAAATCCTATGGAACCCATCTGGGTCCTCTCGCGCCCGGGTTCCCGGATTCGATTCCCGGTGGGGTCAGGGATTTTCTCTGCCTCGTGATGACTGGGTGTTGTGTGATGTCCTTAGGTTAGTTAGGTTTAAGTAGTTCTTAGTTGTAGGGGACTGATGACCACAGATGTTAAGTCCCATAGTGCTCAGAGCGAATTTTTGAAGCCTTCATGCTTGATGTCTTCCCTGACAGCGATGTTATCTTTCAGCAGTATAACTGTCCATGTCTGATGCCTGAACCGTGATATTGAGGTTTGGGAACCAATATAGCGACCGAAACTCGGTGTCTCGGAGACGAAATTCGCTTGATGTAAATCCTATGGAACCCATCTGGGTCTTCTCGCGCCCGGGTTCCCGGATTCGTTTCCCGGCGGGGTCAGGGATTTTCTCTGCCTCGTGATGACTGGGTGTTGTGTGATGTCCTTAGGTTAGTTAGGTTTAAGTAGTTCTAAGTTCTAGGGGACTGATGACCGTAGATGTTAAGTCCAATAGTGCTCAGAGCCATCTGAACCATTTGAACCATCTGGGTCGCTATCGGGCGCCATCACCGTGTATACAAATGGTTCAAATAGCTCTGAGCACCATGGGACTTAACTTCTGAGGTCATCAGTCCCCTTGAACGTAGAACTACTTAAACCTAACTAACCTAAGGACATAACACACATCCATGCCCGAGGCAGGATTTGAACCTGCGACCGTATCGTTCGCGCGGTTCCAGACTTTAGTGACTAGAACCGCTCGACCACTCCAGCCGGGTGTACACTAATCATCAGCCCGTTATTTACGCGAATTACATGACCTGTGCAAAGACATTTAAAGCCACATATTTCCACTAACCTACCAGCAAACTGTCGGATTCCTGGTACGCAGAATCAATTATGCATTTCGTTCCAAAGACGGACAAACAAGCTATTAAGCAGAAGGTCATAATGTTTTGGTTCATCAGTGTATATGCATCAAGGTTTCCATGGGGAGCTTCAATTTACATACAATCGTTTTGCACATTTGTCTATGTCATTTTGAACGAAAAAGTAGCGCTGCAACCTATGTTTCAGCCGTCCTTGCAGCACCCCTCTTCAGGGTGACTAAACTGGTGCTTTTTGGGGCCGGTCTTCCCTAAGCAGGATGTTCAAGAAAGTATAGCAGATGTTCTAGGAGGTTTCAGCTCACATTAATTCTGATCCTAAACAGAGGTAAAAGAAGAGGACTAGCACTTTAGAAGAAGCTATGAAAGGGCAGTCGTATTACATGTCAAAGCAATTCTGAGGTTGACTAGCTCGCCAGTAATCCTGTTGAAGCCTTTGTATTCACTGCCACAAGAGATCATTCAGTTCATTTACAGAGAGCCACACTTGAAGGATCCCCAAGCCATGAAGACAGGAGTAACGTAGCTTTGGCTCACGAAAACGCTGGAAGACTCGCTCCTCTTCCCAGACCGCTGCCATCCTCGCCGTCGATGGTCATCCAGGGTAGTGCAGAACCAGGATCTTCGCTGAACACAGTGCGATGCCACCCATCACCAGTCCATTCTTCCAGGTCACAGCATCACTCCAAAAATAGTTGTTTATGTTGCGATGTTAACGGAAGCCCACACATGTGACGGTACTTCCCTAATCCGGCTGCTGCTGGTCTCCGACCAATGGTACGGCATGAAACAGAAACTTACAAAGGCTCCAGCTGGTTGTTCTCGGAAGCCGGACGCAGATATGAAGGGATTGCAATGTGATTAATGCACAATAAGGCGATCCTTATTTGCGTGGGTCACAAGAAGTCTGCAGGAAACTTGACGACAAGTATGCCTGCACTCACGCACCCATGAACTCCCACATCGGGCCACTGTCACATCCAAATGTCCCACAGTGCTCATACTTCACGATTTGACCAGCTTACCAAATGGTGGCCCAGAATGAGGCCCCTTTCAAACCATGTCACATGCTGTCTCACACAAGTACCTACGAGGGCTATCCAGAAAGCAGATTACCTTTTCGCCTGCAGCAACAATGGATGGGGTTCGCGCGACCATATTGTCTTCTAAGCGTTTATCCGTTCAGTCGACATCCAGTCCTGAGAGTGTGAGGCTCGTGTCGTTTCCCGTTATTTCAGAATAAGAGCTTTACATGTTTGCCGCAACTGAACATCCCACGAGTAATGAAGTCCGCTCAATAACAAGATTTTTGTCGGCTAAAAGCCGTAAACCGGTTGAAATTTACCGGGTAATGTGTGAAGTGTACGGAAATGATGTAATCACTGCAGGTGAAATGCGCCAATCATGCATTAGGTTTAAAAGTGACGGAACTAATGTTTCCAATGAAGAGCGAGGTGGACGACCAAACATTGTGACTGATAAACTGGACGCAAACGTCGATGATAAGATTCAAGAAAACCACCGACTCAAAATGTCGGAGATCTCGTTCGCTTTTCGAAAAATTTCATGAATTTTGTTGCATCAAATTGTTGCACAGAAGCCAGACCAAACAAATTTTGTGCAACATGGATACCAAAAATCTTGACAGAAATCCTCAAGAATCACACTTACATGGTGCTTTCAAGTGAGAGGTGTTTCCTCATCCGGATCTTGCTGCCGTGACTACCGTCTGTTTCCAATGATGGAGGTTTGGCTCACAACTCAGTGCTTCCACGACGACGCGGAACAGCGCGAAGGCGTGACTGACTAATTGAAGCCTCAGGTGGCAGAATCTTATGGTAATGTAATACCAAAGCTCCTTGTCGCTGTGACAGGTGCCGAAATATATATGGAGACTCGTATTACAAAGTAGTGTCCAAGGTCCGCTTTCAAATCAATAAAATATATTTTTTTCCTACACTTTTTTTTTAATACCAAAAAGTAATCTTTCTGGATAGCGTTAGTAGTATATCTGCCCTTCACAGTGATCACTCAACATCTGAAGCTGTTCATCGCTCCTTATGTGTCTTACAAACTACGCGAAACACCTTGGTGGCTGTTCTGTCTGTCACAGAGAATTGTAACTCTAATGACTCTACATATCAGTTAATCACGTGTACTTGTCGGAAGTTACAGTGACATCTGATCTCTTTTCTGGGTACTTCCTTTTTTGTCACGCAGTGTATGTCCCAACCACTGCCACGTGTGGTGGTGGGGATGAGAAGACATGACATGTAAAAATATTCGATATCGACCGATATTACTATCAAATCCATAATTTTCGGGGTCTCTAGACCTATTGCGGACAGTCATGATGACGTTTCACACACTAGAGTTCGGGGTATCTAAGAGGAAGGGGTGCAAAGACTGTGATAACATCTGAAGGATTTCTACAATACTTGGCACACGTGTCTTCTGGTATGTGGAAAAATTTGTGTGGAAATTAGATAGCCCTAGTACCCCTATCCTGAGGTTACAAGGGAAAAAGCCGAGACATACAAGCGTAACCCAGCAACGCATGACGCAACATCAATTAATTTTGGTATAAAGATGCCTCATTATTTGCATAAAATTGCTTGGAGAGTAAGATACGCCTAGAACCGCTAGGTGAGGAGACGGTTGACGACGAGAAAGTGTGACATGTAGAAACGTCCGAAAACGACGCATTGGTATTCCTTTCTTTTAATTCGTTTACCTGGAATACTTTTAAAACGTAAAACGCAATATCTCTGTCATTGACTGTTATTCAGTGCATCAGTCACATCCACTTTGAGGCCAAAGATCATGCGTCAGGGATCAATACCACAGACAAATTTAATTTAACGTCTTCTCATGGTGCCAACTGCACTGCAGAATAGCACCGACTCTAGTCCGGAAATATTTTTATGAGGTAAGGTAGTGATGAAGAACAATAAGTCATTTGCATTAAAGGATGAAACATTTGTCTGCCATTTCTATGAAACAATAAAGGAAGTAGGAAATTATGGTGACAGTAATAAATTAAGTACTTGAGAAAAGGTCAGTCATAGTGTTCAATAAAATAAGAAGTAGGTATGTGCTGCCTGTGTCACGAAAAACATAGTTCTTGAACCTCAGTTTTCACTCTTTAGCACTGACTGTTCATAAAGCCCAAATAGTTGTAGGATCCATAATTTTAGTATGTTTTTCGAGAAGAGTTTAAAAAAGTTAGAATCAATACTGTTGATTTTGTGTAGTATCCAACCACTTATCGCTTTTCGACTAAAGCACCGAAGGGGGACCGACTAAAGTCCTTTTACTTGGCCATTTGATTTAGTATTTTGATTCTCTGTATCTTGAATCTGAGGGAGTCAACATTTTTCACCTTTGTTCGATTTCTACGTTTATTATATACATGAAATATTAGATATAAAAAACCGAAAATCGGTTATTTCGGAAACTATTCATTTTGACCTGTTTTAACAGTCTAGTTAAAGCGGCGTGAAAAAAACGGATATAACCGAAAATCAGGTGTTTCAGCGATAACCACCATCCCTACTTTTCACACCTGTCTTTAAAAGAGCAATAAGATATATGCTATGGTCAGTGCACATTCCATCTGAATTGAGACTAGTAGAACAGATTAAAAGAAAGTACAAGAATCTTTGGGAGAAGACACTAATCAAGATTACAATAAAGAATGTTAGACTTCTTGAAGACTTCAATGCTCAACTCGTGAAAGAAAGAGAATTCAGGAAGATCATTCGAAACTATCCAGCCCACAACATAACTGATCGGAAAGGTGAACAACTGGAGGAAATGTGTGATAGGTTTGGTTTCATAATGAAATTGGCAGAATGTAAAAATCTGACAAGAAACCAGAAAACATGAACATCTCCAAAAGCTATACCAATCGAGATCATGTAGAGATTTCGAGACATACGGAGAAAGAAATTCAAACTGTCAAAGTCGTGAAGGGTGTAAATTTAGATTCAAATCACTTTCTTTCATAAATTAGGGTCAAAATTATACCGATAGCCCAGAACACTAAAAACACTAGCCCTATCGTGAAGAGAAACTTAGAACTAGCAAAAATTCTAAGAAGAGCTTCAATCAGAAGAATTCTCAAGGACGGGAGTAGTTACAAGGTTCACTAATTGACAGAGCAAAGGAACGAGTCTGTCTAGACAAAAAGAGGAGAGACGCATCGTGGTTTTCAGAAGGGGGTAAGGCAATTAAAGTGCGTCGGAAAACGTAAGTTTATTGGTTTTCTCAGAAAACACCAGAAATTCAAAAGAACTTATGGGAAGCAAGGAAAAACACTGCCGAAACTATCAGGAACCTCAAGAGATGATTCGAGAAAGAACGCTTATCCCAAATAGAAAAGCACATCCGAAATAATAACACGTGAGATATTTATAAGAATTCAAGATCAACTTAAGTATATTCACCGAAGAGCCAAAGAAACTGGTACAACCGTCTGGTATCGTGTAGGGCCCTAGACTAATGTCTTAAGTAGTGCTGAAGGAAACTGCAGGGCTGTCCATAAATCCGTAAGAGTACGAAGGGGTGGGGATCTCTTCTGAGCAGCACGTTGCAAGACATCCCAGATATGCTCAATAATGTTCATGCCTGTGGAGTTTGGTGGCCAGCGGAAGTGTTTAAACTCAGAGGAGTGTTTCTGGAGGGACTCTGTAGCAATTCTGATTTGTGGGGGGTCGCATTGTCTTGCTGTAAGTGTCCAAGTTCGTCCGAATGCTCAATGCACATGAATGGATGCAGGTGATCGTACAGGATGCTTACGTACGTGTCACCTGTTAGAGTCGTATCTAGGCGTATCAGAGGTCCGATATCACTCTAACTGCACACGTTCCGCACCATTACAGAGCCTCCATCAACTTGAACAGTCCCCTGCTGACATGCAGGATCCATGGATTCGTGAGGTTGTCTCCATACCCGTACACGTCCATCCGCTTGATACAATTCGAAACGAGACTCGTCCGACCAGTCAACATGTTTCCAGTCACCAACGGTCCAACGTCGGTGTCGACGGGCCCAGGGGAGACGTAAAGCTTTGTGTCGTGCAGTCATAAGGGGGTACACGACTGGGCCTTTTGCTCCGAAAGCCCATATGAATGATGTTTTGTTGAATGGTTCGCACATTGGCACTTGTTGATGGCCCAGCATTGAAATTTGCAGCAATGTGCGGAAGGGTTGCACACGTCACGTTCAACGAGTCTCTTCAGTCGTCGTTAGTGCCATTCTTGTAGGATCTTGTTCCGGTCGTAGCGATGTCGGAGATTTTTATGTTTTACCGGATTCCCGATATTCACAGTACACTCGTGAAATGGTCGTACGGAAAATCCCCACTTCATCGTTACCTCGGAGATTCTGTGCCCCATCGCTCATGTGCCGACTCACTTAATAACGTGCCACTGTGGCAGCAGTAAGCGGTTTAACATCTGCACCGACACTTGTTGTCTTATATAGGCATTGCCGACCGCAACGCTGTATTCTGCCTGTTTTCATACCTCTGTATTTGATTACGCATGTCTATGCCAGTTTCTTTGGTGCTTCAGCGTATGATCCCCCAAACCGCAGCTTTAAGGACAAAGGAGGAAAACCAGCATGTGCTGACTGGAAAACAGTCGTATCTTGGCCAAGCATGTTAAAAGCTCTTAAACTGTGTAACACCATTTGAACACTCAGCTATAACCAGAAAGAAACAAATCCCGTCCTAGAACCATCAATTGCACAAGAGGCTAGGAACATCGTAAATACTTTTAAAATAATGAAGCTCCTGGCGAAATGGGATCATTGCAGAACTATGGAAGAATGCTAACTAGAACACCGTCAGCGAACTAACACGTACGTTAAATCTGGGGAGAAGAGAAATTTCCAGAATTTTCAGAACCCTATGCACAAGTAAGGATGTATTCATATCCCAGGATCTACAGGGGAATATCCTTAATACCAGTGACCTAGAAGGTATTCTCAAAATCATTGCTGCACACAGTGTAAATGCAACTAAATTCACAAAGTGTAGAGCACCGAGGAGGCTACAGAACGGGCAGATAATGCGCAGCATAAATCTTGATACTGAAACTTGTAATCGCGTCTTAACAATAAACGAGCAAGCATTTCGTGCTCACATCCGTGGACTTAAAGCCTGTTCCAAATTTTGGAAGAGGCGATTTGGACAGAAAATCCAATGAATTGATTAAACAGATCTTAAGTAAGACAACATGCAACGTCAAGTTCAGAAGAATGTTTTGAGAGATTCTCAAGATCAAAACTGAAACCAGACAGGGAGCCCCTTTGCTCTGTTCTCGATAGGTGATCAGTGAATGGCGACGAGAAATGAAAGGAGGGGTGGAAAACGACAGTTGTGCAAGAAAAAAGGAATACGGATAGATTGTCTGGCATTCGTAGACCATATTTTGATATTGTCAGAATCATTAAAAGATGCCACTATACAAGTCAGAGATCAGAGGCTAAAGCAGGCCTAGAAATCTCTGTGGAAAAAGCATGGAGCACGACGCACATCAAATCTGCACCTACATGTGTGACGCCAGAAGAAGACGTGATTCAGGAGATGGGCGATTTTTAAATACCCAGCAGACTGGATAAATACTCGTCTGACATGAAACGAAGCAAAGAGACCACGAAGAAACAAAATTAATTTAGCATATAATATAACTATGAACAACTAGAGCCAGAAGAGTATTACCAGACATTGGCCCATCCTGAAGGAGTAGAAAGCGTGAACCTAGTAAGATCAGAAGTACCTAAGAGACTAGAGCTGGACAAATGAAGGATTCTTGGAAGAAATTTGGGAACTGTAAGAACAGGAGACGGTCAAAATACACTCCTGGAAATGGAAAAAAGAACACATTGACACCGGTGTGTCAGACCCACCATACTTGCTCCGGACACTGCGAGAGGGCTGTACAAGCAATGATCACACGCACGGCACAGCGGACACACCAGGAACCGCGGTGTTGGCCGTCGAATGGCGCTAGCTGCGCAGCATTTGTGCACCGCCACCGTCAGTGTTGCCAGTTTGCCGTGGCATACGGAGCTCCATCGCAGTCTTTAACACTGGTAGCATGCCGCGACAGCGTGGACGTGAACCGTATGTGCAGTTGACGGACTTTGAGCGAGGGCGTATAGTGGGCATGCGGGAGGCCGGGTGGACGTACCGCCGAATTGCTCAACACGTGGGGCGTGAGGTCTCCACAGTACATCGATGTTGTCGCCAGTGGTCGGCGGAAGGTGCACGTGCCCGTCGACCTGGGACCGGACCGCAGCGACGCACGGATGAACGCCAAGACCGTAGGATCCTACGCAGTGCCGTAGGGGACCGCACCGCCACTTCCCAGCAAATTAGGGACACTGTTGCTCCTGGGGTATCGGCGAGGACCATTCGCAACCGTCACCATGAAGCTGGGCTACGGTCCCGCACACCGTTAGGCCGTCTTCCGCTCACGCCCCAACATCGTGCAGCCCGCCTCCAGTGGTGTCGCGACAGGCGTGAATGGAGGGACGAATGGAGACGTGTCGTCTTCAGCGATGAGAGTCGCTTCTGCCTTGGTGCCAATGATGGTCGTATGCGTGTTTGGCGCCGTGCAGGTGAGCGCCACAATCAGGACTGCATACGACCGAGGCACACAGGGCCAACACCCGGCATCATGGTGTGGGGAGCGATCTCCTACACTGGCCGTACACCACTGGTGATCGTCGAGGGGACACTGAATAGTGCACGGTACATCCAAACCCTCATCGAACCCATCGTTCTACCATTCCTAGACCGGCAAGGGAACTTGCTGTTCCAACAGGACAATGCACGTCCGCATGTATCCCGTGCCACCCAACGTGCTCTAGAAGGTGTAAGTCAACTACCCTGGCCAGCAAGATCTCCGGATCTGTCCCCCATTGAGCATGTTTGGGACTGGATGAAGCGTCGTCTCACGCGGTCTGCACGTCCAGCACGAACGCTGGTCCAACTGAGGCGCCAGGTGGAAATGGCATGGCAAGCCGTTCCACAGGACTACATCCAGCATCTCTACGATCGTCTCCATGGGAGAATAGCAGCCTGCATTGCTGCGAAAGGTGGATATACACTGTACTAGTGCCGACATTGTGCATGCTCTGTTGCCTGTGTCTATGTGCCTGTGGTTCTGTCAGTGTGATCATGTGATGTATCTGACCCCAGGAATGTGTCAATAAAGTTTCCCCTTCCTGGGACAATGAATTCACGGTGTTCTTATTTCAATTTCCAGGAGTGTAGAAGACGAGCATACCAAGAAGCGTAGGCACACATAGAGAGAATCTCGAACATCTTCAGGAAATAAAGGAGCATGTTCTTCCGACATCTTAGAATGGTCCAGGAGGACGGGTTGACGCATCAGATAATACAGTTTCTTGTGAAGAAGATATCAAAGAATGCTGTATCTACGAGTAACAGGGAGGAAGAAGGGAAGATGGGCTTTAACATCCCGTCAACGTCGATGACATTAGAGAGAGAGCAAAAGCTCGGATTGTGTCAAGGATTGGGAAGGAAATCCGACGTGGCATCGACTCGACTAATGTCTGGAGGGAATTGACACTACGAACCCTGCAGGGCTGTCCATAAATCCGTAAGAGTTTGAGGGGGAGGAGATCTCTTCTGAACAGCACGTTGAAAGACATCCCAGATATGCTCAATATGTTCATGGCTGGGGAGTTTGCTGGCCAGTGGAAGTGTTTAAACTCAGTAGAGTGTTCCCAGAGGCACTCTGTAGCAGTTCTGATTTGTGGGGGGTCACATTGTCCTGCTGTAAGTGAAAGTCCGTCGGAAAGCACAACTGACATGAATGGATGCAGGTGATCATAGAGGATGCTTACGTATGTGTCACCTGTCAGAGTCGTATCCAGGCGAGTCAGGGGTTCTATGTCACTTCGACTGCACTCGCCCCACACCATTACAAAGCCTCCACCTGCCGACATGCAGGGCCCATGGATTCATAAGGTTGTCTACATACCCGTACACGTCAATCCGCTCGATACAATTTGAAACGAGACTCGTCCGACCAGGCAACATGTTTCCAGTCGTCAACAGTCCAATGACGCTGTTCATGGGCCCAGGCAAAACGTAAAGCTTTGTGTCGTGCAGTCACAAGGGTAAACGATTGGGCCTTACATTCCGAAAGCCCGTCTCGATGATGTTTCGTTGAGTGGTTCACACGATGACACGTGTTAATGGCCCAGCATTGTAATCTGTAGCAATTTGTCAGAGGGTTGCGCTTCTGTCACGCGGTACGATTCTCTTCAGTCGTCGTTGGTCCCGTTCTTGGCGCATCTTTTTCCGGCCACAGCGATGTCGGAGATTTGGTGTTCTGCCGGAATCCTGATGTTCACGCTATACTCGTGAAATAGTAGTACGGAAAAGTCCCCATTTCATAGCTACCTCGGATACGCTGTGTCCCATCGCTCGTGCGCCGAGTGTACGTCACGTTCAAACTCACTTAAATCTTAATAACCTGTGATTGTAGTAGCAGTAACCAATCTAACAAATGGTTCAAATGACTCTGAGCACTATGGGACTTAACATCTGAGGTCATCAGTCCCCTAGAACTTAGAACTACTTAAACCTAACTAACCTAAGGACATCACGCACGTCCATGCCCGAGGTAGGATTCGAACCTGCGACCGGAGTGTTCGCGCGGTTCCAGACTGAAGCGCCTACAACTGCTCGGCCACATCGGCCGGCACCGATCTAACAACTGCGCCACATATTTGTTGTATTATATAGGTGTTGCTGACCGCAGCGCCGTATTTTCCTGTTTTACATATATCTGTATTTGAATACGCATCACTACATCCGTTTCTTTGGCGTTTTAGTGTAGAATTAGTGTGTACCACGACCCTTTTTAATTAGAATTTGTTTCCCGTGAAGCAATTTGTATTGCGTCATATTACTTTTGTCACGTAACAGACGACGTCATCATGGGAAAAGTCAGAGAGGCTACTGAAGTAATCGAACACCCCAGCTGCACGCACAGACAAGAAGACTACAAGTTGCCGACTGGCTGCCAGCGATCCCAGTCCATCTCGCCCTGTGTATTCTGGAGCCATTAGCTCTTCAGGATCTGACCCGGACACACCCACACAAACCAGCGGCCACGGGAGAATAGAGATGGGAAAAACCGACCGGTTAAAATCGATACGGGTGTTTTTGTTTTGAATTACCTGTATTTTTCGGTATATTATTGGTCTCAGTTATAACAGGTGGTTTTATTTTTTGCTAATAACTTGATAAAAAAACTGAAATATGAGTTAGCCATAGCAGCACTGCCAAAAATTTACATTTTTAATAATTTTACGAATAAAAATCACGTGTTCTTCAGGGTAGAATTGGTGTTTACCAAGACCCCTTAAATAAGAATTTGTTTCTCGTGAAACAATTTGTATTCTTTAAAAAAGAAGAACACTTGATTTTTAATCGTAAAATTTTCGTTGCTTTTAGATATTGCGTTATTCTAGAAAATGTGGAAAGCGATGAGTGTCATTTTAATAAGAATGCCGACAGAAACGAGCAACAAACACTTGGCATAAGAACTTGTGCAGAAATGCTGAGACAATAATTTACCTGTTACCATGTGGTGTGGCCTATTAAATGGTACAAATTTAGGCGCAGTGTGCAAGACTTGCCCTATCCGGTTTTTACGGTAGTTTCAAACTCTCATCGTCGAAAATAGGGTGTATTAAAGAACGGCACCATCTCTAGTCTGGTAGTACTTTATGACCTGCGGTGTCAATGAAGTACAATGCTCCATTTGCCTTAAAAGATTAATCTCGGGAAGAACCACAACCAACTAGTGATGTAATGTAAGGGTAAAACGTAAAACTTAATAGTTAATTCATAGTTTACAGTAAAGATAGAAAGCAGTTGGTCTGCTTCTAGCCCTAACGCATTAACGCGAAAACTAGAGTCCTTCAGCTTCAGTTTTCACCCTTTAGCACTGACAATTTCTGATGTCCGAACAATGGCACCATCGCCGATTACAGCGTAATTTTTGAGCAGAGTGAATTAAAATCAATAGGAGAATTCTGGCGACTTTTTTGTAGTAATCACTTTTCGAGAAAAGGTCGAAGAATTAAGTTTTGTTTTGTTTGCCTATTTAATTTAATATTTTGATTCTATGTAACCTGAAACTGAGGGAGTCAAAATTTTTCAGTCTTTGCGCGATTTCCACGGTTGTTACAGGAAATAATAGGAGTAAAAAACCGAAAATCGGTTATTTCAGAGCCGGCCGAAGTGGCCGTGCGGTTCTAGGCGCTGCAGTCTGGATCCGCGTGACCGCTACGGTCACAGGTTCAAATCCTGCCTCGGGCATGGATGTGTGTGCTGTCCTTAGGTTAGTTAGGTTTAACTAGTTCTAAGTTGTAGGGGACTAATGACCCATAGTGCTCAGAGCCATTTCAACCATTTTTTTTCGTTATTTCAGAAATTGGTTATTTTGAACTGTTTTAATAGTCGGTTAAAATAGCGCTGAAAAAGAACTGATGTAACCAAAAATAGGTTGTTTCAGAGATGTCCGCCGTCTCTACAGGAGAATTGACGTGCCTTTAACTTCTCTCCCCATTAAATTGAAGTTAAATTATTATGACTGAATAGTATCTGGTTCTTCAATGCAAACTTTTGGCGAGAGAAGTCAAAGTGGCAGAGCGTTGCATGTTCTCCTGAATCCCGATACCTCTTCATCATACCGATGGGAGGGCGCGAAAGGATCATATTACAGGGAAACAGCTCCTTGACACCTGTACTGCAGAACGGAGATAAGCTGGCACCGGCTCCAGCATAGCCACGTGGGCACCCATGGGTCCAGTGGAGCTCGTTCAAGGCAGCATGATGACCAAGGAGCATCGTACACTGATTTCAGACCACGTACATCCTTTCATTATGATCATGTTTCCCGACGGCAACGACATTTTTCAACGAGGTCGGTTGGTTCATTTGGGGGGAGGATACCAAACAGCGAGGTCACCGGTCCAATCGGACTAGGGAAGTATCGGGAAGGAAGTCGGCCGTGCCCTTTCAAAGGAACCACGCTGGCATTTGCCTGAAGTGATTTACGCAAATCACGAAAAACCTAGATCAGGATGTCCAGATGCAGGTTTGAACCGTCGCTCTGACGGATGCGAGACCACAGTGCTAACCACTGTGCCCAACTCGCTCGATTTTCCAACGAGCTCATGCGCCATGTCACAAAGTCAGGAGTGTGTTGGAGTGGTTCGAAGAAGACAGTGACGGATTCCAGTTGACGTGCTGGCCCCCTCAACTTGCCAGATCTGGACCCGGTCGAACACATCTGGGATGTAATTGAACATGGCATTAGAGCTCATGGAATTTACGGGAATTTGGTGACTCGTGTGTGCAGACGTGGTGCCAACCCCCTCCAGCGACCTAGCAAAGCCTCACTGCTTCCATGCCATGAGGCGTCGCCGCTGTTAGCAATAACAAAGGTGGACGTATCGGCTATTAGGTTGGTGGTCGTAAAGTTCTGGCTGATCAGTGCGGCGTCCGCCACGCTACCACTGCCTAACGGAGACGGGCTGGCTGTTCCACCTGACCGTGATACTGACAGTTCGGCAGTGAAACTAGTGCTGCATCATCACCTTCAAATCCCAGATCTTCGAAAGATCCTGATTGTGTGTGTAACGATGAGTGTACAGGGGTTCGCAAAATAATACCGTGTGAAATTAATGACTTGGTGAGAGATCTGGAATCGCCGAAAGGTAAAGCTGAACTTTTGGCGTCAAGACTGCAATAGTGGAACTGCCTTGAAAAGGCAGCAAATGTGACTGCGTTCCGTAACCTCCATATGCGACTCCTTCCATTTTTGGAAAGCGAAAAAGACTTGGTATTTTGCAGTGACGTACATGGACTTATGGCAGCTATGCGCATTGAGTATAAAAGTGATTAGTAGAGGTTGTTCATCGACTCCTCCAAAGTAAGTCTCAAGCGTGTGCTACTGCATCATGGCAACATGTTACCATCAATTCTGATTGGGTATGCACCTTAAATGAAACAAACATATGATAACAAGAAACAATCGTTATTGTGGTTGAAATATGACAAGCTGAAGTGACAGATTTCCAGGCATCATAGGCATATTCGACTACACCAAATTCTGTCGCTTCCTGTGCCTCTGGGATAGCCTCGTCAAAGGATTACGTTACGAAGATTGGCCTAAGCGTCAATCGCTTGAACCAGATCTCACAATGTTATGCACGAAGCGTTTGTTGAACCCAAGAACATAATTCTCCCAGATCTTCATATAAGAATGGGCCTAATGAAAAACTTCGTTAAGGCCTACAAAACCGGGGAAGCATTTCTCTATTTGCGTGAGAAATTTCCACGTCTTAGTGAGGCGAAAATAAGAATTCTTGTGGGTTCCCAGAAACGCAACCTGTAAAAAGATCGCCGGCCGCGGTGGTCTAGCGGTTCTGGCGCTGCAGTCCGGAACCGCGGGACTGCTACGGTTGCAGGTTCGAATCCTGCCTCGGGCATGGGTGTGTGTGATGTCCTTAGGTTAGTTAGGTTTAAGTAGTTCTAAGTTCTAGGGGACTTATGACCTAAGATGTTGAGTCCCATAGTGCTCAGAGCCATTTGAACCATTTGTAAAAAGATCAGCATTTTAACACTATTCTTACAAGTGACGAAAAGTTAGCATGGGGTGCCTTTATTCAAGGGTCAACAAAACTTTCTAGGAAAATCTTCTACATTCCTACAATAGACTAGTGTCCTTAAAGTGAAAATTTCTAAATTTCCACCTGGACTTCTTTCCTGCCAACTGTAGTGCTTTAACAGACGAGCGCGGAGAACTATTCCACCAGCGAATTTCGGACATAGAAGTGAGATACCAAAAAAATGGTTCAAATGGCTCTGAGCACTATGGGACTCAACTGCTGAGGTCATTAGTCCCCTAGAACTTAGAACTAGTTAAACCTAACTAACCTAAGGACATCACAAACATCCATGCCCGAGGCAGGATTCGAACCTGCGACCGTAGCGGTCTTGCGGTTCCAGACTGCAGCGCCTTTAACCGCACGGCCACTTCGGCCGGCAGTGAGATACCAGGAAAAGTGGAGTGCATCAATGTTGGCTGATTTCTGCTGGACACTAATCAGGGTACCACCAGCAGAAAACTAGAAAAGCCAGGCAGAGCAGTGGCGCCTTCAGTACCTCCCTCCGAGGGATAACACACAGTGACAATTATTGACCTATATGAAATAATCATACAATAAAGGCTTTCGCGACCGGATGATTCAGCTGCTGAGAATCCTTCCGGGTTGTATGGCAGTGATCCATGGAACTCTTCAATCCCTGACGTTTCGTCCGAGGCTACGTTAGACATCTTCGGAGGTGCTGCTAGTTGTACTGAGTCTTGCCGACTGAAGAGTTCCGTGGACCACGGTCATACAACCCGGAAGAATTCTCAGCATCTATACGAAATAAAATCGTCATAGTTTCTGATCGGTTTGCGTTAGGATGTTCAAACTGCACGGTTAGCCGCGGGGCATGATGGAAATTAGTATGCACTGTGTGGTTTGGTTTAGCGACGAAGCCCACTTTCATTTGGATGGGTTCGTCAACATGCAAAACTGGCGCATTTCGGGGGACTGTGAATCCGCATTACGTGATCGAAAAGTCTCTTCACCCTCTACGGGTGACTACGTGGTGTGCAATGTTCAGTCACAGAATAATCGGTGCGATATTCCTTGATTGCAGGATGACTACCGAACGGTGCGTGAAAGTTTTGGAAGATGATTTCATCCGCATCATCCAAAGTGACCCCGATTTCGACAAGATGTGGTTCTTGCAAGACGGAGCTCGTTCTCTTCGGTGCAGGATAGTGTCTGATGTTCTGGAGGAGCACTTTGGGGACCGCATTCTGGCTTTGAGGCCACTGGCGTGGGCCTCTATTGGCCACCATATTCCCCGGATTTTAACACATGTGACTATTTTTTGTGGGGTTATATTAAAGACAACGTGTACAGCAATAACCCCAAAACCTTTGCTGTGCTGAAAACTGTCATTCAGGAGGTCATCGACAGCATCGATGTTCCGACACTTCAGCCGTCATGCAGAAATTCGCTATTTGTCTGCACCACATTACAGCCAATGATGGCAGGCATATCGAATATGTCATAACCTAAATCCGAATGTCTATGGTGACGCTTGTTGAAAAAAGTGTGTGCACGCCGTAGTTTGTAACTAATTTACGTTTTTTTTTCTTACAGTTCAATTATTGCTTATATAGGCAGTAACGTAATGTTATCATAACTTCAAAACGAGAGCTAGCCTTGCAGTTTCTTTGACATTTTCGTTACACGCACACTCGAAAACATAAAGATTAACTTTTTTCATGCGAGTTCCAGAAAAAAAAATTGTTACTTACGTGTCAGTCCACTTACAGACAGCCAGACGTACCCGACAGGGACTGCTTAACTTCTGATGTTATAAAGAAATTTCTGCTGTAGTCAGGTACCTTAGGTTTCTGTGTTTTTCTCAAGCTTAATGCACAGTGAAGAGCCGTAGAAAACACCTCCTAGCATGGAAATAAATTCTTTTTGAATCCATGTTAATATAAAATATTTTTTGTTACAGGGATGAGAAAAGTATGTTGAAAGACTGGTCATACCTTTCTGTTACATCCAGATCCGAGAACTAAAATTTTGATTTCATAAAGTAATGTGTTTAATTTTCTTACCACATTCCTAACTGATCTGAGGAATCAAGAAAAGAAAAAGAGTAATACACCGAATTATTTTTCATTACTATATAGCGCCCCATACCAGTATGTAATAATAATATTTTTTCAAGTGAACTGAGACGTACACAACCTATCAAAAAGGGTCGTATGAATACGAAATGAGTAAAGACAGTGTTTCATGCGAACAGTTACGAAAAATTAATAGTTTAAAAAATAAAGACAATAATGTTGTATCTGAAAAATAAAGTATGTCATCAGTGTTCATCTGTGGTCTTCAACCGATTTATATATGTAAAGGTTCTCTCTCTCTCTCTCTCTCTCTCTCTCTCTCTCTCTCTTTCTCTCCCTCCCTCCCTCTCGCTTTCTCGTTCGCACTCTCTCTGGTTCTCTTGCGAGCATTATTACGTTTACTGCTTATTCAGGTCCGCAGTGTAATGTAGTTTACTGGGCCGGCCGAAGTGGCCGTGCGGTTAAAGGCGCTGCAGTCTGGAACCGCAAGACCGCTACGGTCGCAGGTTCGAATCCTGCCTCGGGCGTGGATGTTTGTGATGTCCTTCGGTTAGTTAGGTTTAACTAGTTCTAAGTTCTAAGGGAACTAATGACCTCAGCAGTTGAGTCCCATAGTGCTCAGGGACATTTGAACCATTTAATTTACTGGACTGATATAAAATAGGTACTAAAATAAGTGTGGATTGAGTTTTATTTGTACAGGTGTTAAGCCTATGTCGAAAATCCCAGTTTTCAGAATTATAGCATTGTCTACATACGAGCGAAAAGAGCATTGCTGGAGCGCTGCAGTCCGCTGCCATTACGCGCCACATTTAAAATTTACGTTGTTTTACAGGCGCGTTACTATCACCACAGACTACTTAATAATTATTCTTCTGTCAAAGCTGTAGACCTGTGTCAGTTTAATGACGAATTTCCCAAACATTTTAAGGTATCGTGTGGAACTAGGCCCTCGCCTTTACCAAGTCTATAGGAGGACGACTTTCATTATAAAGAGTGAACATTATTCACTACTGGCCATTAAAATTGCTACACCAAGAAGAAATGCAGATGATAAACGGGTATTCATTGGACAAATATATTATACCAGAACTGACATGTGATTACATTTTCACGCAATTTGGATATATAGATCCTGAGAAATCAGTACCCAGAATAACCACCTCTGGTCGTAATAACGGCATTGATACGCCTGGGCATTGAGTCAAACAAAGCTTGGATGGCGTGTACAGGTACAGCTGCCCATGCATCTTCAACACGATACCACAGTTCATCAAGAGTAATGACTGGCGTATTGTGACGAGCTCGGCCACCATTGACCAGACGTTTCCAATTGGTTAGAGATCTGGAGAATGTTCTGACCAGGGCAGGAGTCGAACATTTTCTGTATCCAGAAAGGCCCGTACAGGACCTGCAACATGCGGTCGTGCATTACCCTGCTGAAACGTAAGGTTTCGCATGGATCGAATGAAGGGTAGAACCACGGTCCGTAACACATCTGAAATGTAACGTCCACTGTTCAAAGTGCCGTCAATGCCAACAAGAGGTGAACCTGTGGCACCCCATACCATCACGCCGGGTGATACGCCAGTATGGCGATGACGAATACACGCTTCCAATGTGCGTTCACCGCCATGTCGCCGAACACGGATGCGACCATCATGATGCTGTAAACAGAACCTGGATTCATCCGAAAAAATGACGTTTTGCCATTCGTGCACCCAGGTTCGTCGTTGAGTACAACATCGTAGGCGCTCGTGTCTGTGATGCAGCGTCAACGGTAACCGCAGCCATGGTCTCCGAGCTGGTAGTCCATGCTGCTGCAAACGTCGTCGAACTGCTCGTGCAGATGGTTGTTGTCTTGGACACGTCCCCATCTGTTGACTCAGGGATCGAGACGCGGCTGCACGATCCGTTACAGCCATGCGGATAAGATGCCTGTCATCTCGACTGCTAGTGATACGAGGCCGTTGGGATCCAGCACGGCGTTCCGTATCACCCTTCTGAGCCCACCGATTCCATATTCTGCTAACAGTCATTGGATCTCGACCAATGCGAGCAGCAATGTCGCGATACGATAAACCGCAATCGCGATAGGCTACAATCCGACCTTTATCAAAGTCGGAAACGTGATGGTACGCATTTCTCCTCCTTACACGAGGCATCACAACAACGTTTCACAAGGCAACGCTAGTCAACTGCTGTTTGTGTATGAGAAATCGGTTGGAAACTTTCCTCATGTCTGCACGTTGTAGGTGTCGCCACCGGCGCCAGCCTTGTGTGAATGCTCTGAAACGCTAATCATTTCCATATCACAGCATTTTCTCCCTGTCGGTTAAATTTAGCGTCTATAGCACGTCATCTTCGTGGTGTAGCGGTTTTAATGGCCACGCTGAAATGATTGGTGACAGGTAAAGGCATACTTGTTTTCACGAATGATATCGGTCTTCATTTGGTTGTGTTTTAATGTGTTCGTAAGATATCGATCGTATGTGGCTTAGAATTAACATAGCGTTGCTAGATTGTTTTTACTGTTTTATCAATTGCAGGAATATTACACCACATACAGACATTTTCGCTGAAATAATAATAGTAATGTTTAATTAGGCTAGTAATAACGTTTTCAAAGAATATATAAACTATAATTCTGCCAGAGTGCGGGCACATTAATATATCACTGATACCTTAGGCGGTGAGGTCCCGAAAGGTACCATTTCAAGAAGAGGAACATGACCCACGTGTGACTTACATATCTTTTCTGTCTGTGGGGTGAATATTGGAAGCCAAAGGGAAGGACTCCCAAAGTACTTCCACAACAACACTTTTTCCTTTAGGTCACGGTGCATTTTCAAAGAGAGTTACCGGTATAATGTATTCTAGCGATGTTCCAGGAACTTCAGTTACGTAGTGGACGCTCTCAGTGGCAACTCGTTTCTCTTCGCCGCGGAACCACCGCCTCAAACGGAACAAAACTCTTTCGGTTTCCAGCCGCACGCGATCCTCGAAAACGGGCGAAGTTTGTGTTCAGCTGTCGGCGGGAACAACGAGCCCATTCGTCACGCCGCGCTGAAGAACACAAACCCCTCCCGCTCGTAGATAAATTAACTAATAAAACCGGCAGATATTTTTTAAGGGGACAACCGTCAGAAATATTTTCCGTTACTATCTCTCACAGACGTCACTCAGAGCGAATGAAAATTAAAAATACTGCCCCGAAATTGTACAGCACTTGTGTTGTCAGGAAATCAGGGCAGAACAAATCTTCCAAAGAAAAATATAAAACATTCTACAATCCGTCTGTGAATGCGCTCATAAAACTCTGCCCCTTCACAAAAAAGTACCGCGTCGTATAATAAATGCGATTATTTGCCTAATGCTCTTTGTTATGACAAGACCGAGAAATACGCTCGGTGTAGAGGTGAGGTCCCTTTTGTATTCTATGCGCGAGACGGCCCTTTCGTTGTTCATCGCGGAGTAATTTGAATTTATTAACATCATACGCCTCGAGAGCCGCGCGCGCATGCGCACGTACGCGGGCTAATGAATGGCGTGCCGGTGACGGCCGCCATAAAATAATGTCCCGCGACTGTCAGCGGCTCTCGTCACAGGCAATCGCCCGCCATTGTTTCGCTGACGTATAAATCAGGTCGGTTCGAGGCCCGGAGAGCGTGTGACGGGTCGCTACGCTGACTTTTAAGAGCAGATCGGACGACTGTGGTGATTCGCTAGCCGACTTCAGGTCAATTCATCTCTTAACACATAACCAGCAGGTATTCACAAAATCCATGCTGGTTTTATTGTGAAAACGAACTGGTTCTTTAATTAAGTGAAGTAATGAATACTAACGACAGTGAATCTCCAGTTGATGCCATTTTCTAGATTTGATACCGTTCATCACAAGCGGCTTCTAAACAAATTGCCTGGCTATGGAATATCGTCTCTGTTGGTGACTGCATTCGTGATTTTCTGTCAGGAAGGTCACAGTTCACAGTAAATGACGGGGAATCATCAAGCTGGAAGAGATACGATATCTGGCGTTCCCTAAGCAAGTATTATATGCCATCCGCTCTTCCTAATATATGATTGTGGATACAATATGAGCAGACATCTTAGATTGTTTGCTGTCATTTACCCTCTAGTAAGGTCTTTGGATGATCAGAAGGAATTGCAACATGATTTTGACAAGATACCTGCATGGTGCGAAATGTGGCAGTTGACCCTAAACAATCAAAAGTGCCAGTACTAAAAATGTTCCATCAAATATCTGTTGCGTGATAAATAACGAAAATTTAAACGTAATGAATTCACCTGTATACCTGCGGGTTACAATTACGAAGAACTTCACATAGGAAATGTTACTGAGAAGCTGAACCAAAGATGAGTTTTATTGACAGAACACTTTTAAGATACAACCCACCTACTAAAGAGACAACCTACACTACTCTTGTCCGTCTTCTGGAATACCGCTGCTCGATAAGGAATCCTTACCAGACAGGATTTACGGAGGACACCGAAGAACCTCAAAGAAGTGCAGCTCGTTTCCCGTTGTCAAGACGTGGAGGAGTCTCAAAGATATGATAAACTAGCTGGCGTTGGTAGTCACTAAACCAAAATCGTTTTTCGTTGTGGCGAGAACTTTTTACAAAATCCCAGTCACCAACTTTTTTCTCGGAATGCTAAAATATGGAGTTTACATCCGTCTAAGTACAGAGAAATGACAATCGTAATAAGAGAAATCAGAGCTCCCAGGGAAACACTTAGTTGTTAATTTTCCCACATGTTTTTCGAGAGTGAAATGATATCATTATAGTTTGAGAGTGGTTCTATGAACCCATTGTCTCTTCTCCATCTACGTCTATGTGACTACACCTAAGACCTTTGCTGAAGTCACGTAGACGTAGATGGAGAAGAGAGCTCTTACCAACTTCTTGTATGTCATTATCGCATGATAAACTAAGTATACATTATTACATTAGATGTACTTTTTGTTTCATAAACCCAAATTCCTGAGTTCCTCAAAGATGTAGAACATTTCATAAAACAGGAATAGATATCTACAATAAGGGAAATACGCAAGTGTCATTTCCACAGATACCATGTGAAATGGTCTTCATTCATGTAGATTAAGTCAAACAAATCTTAAACATATTTTCATTTAAATGTCACAAAATAAATAAACATGCAACTTACTGAAGGCCACACGATAATTATAATGTAGCCACGCACCACCAAACAGCAAACCAGTATATAACACTTTTTTATACGCTGAGGTATATATATATCGTGACCGGCCAAATATCTCACGAAATAAGCGTCAAACGAAAAAACTACAAAGAATGAAACTTGTCTAGCTTGAAGGGGGAAACCAGATGGCGCTATGGTTGGCCTGCTAGATGGTGCTGCCATAAGTCAACTATGACTATTACAGCGCCATCTATCACAAAGCGAAAAAAGTGGTCCAACTAAAACATTCATATTTCTTTACGTACTACACGAATATGTAATAAAAATGGGGGTTCCCATTTAAGGGAATGCAGTTGATATCCGTTTTCGTTCTTTGTAGTTTTTCGTTTGATGCTTATTTCGTGAGATATTTGGCCCGGTCACTATCAATGGACCACCCTGTACATGCATGGTTTCCATGCTAGAGACCATTTATTCATCCATACATTGTTCCAGAGACTGCGGTATAATACGCGCTGTACCATGCAGCCACAATTACAGTATGTGCTGAAAAAGGTTTCCATGTTGCTCAAAGCTTGCGTGTACGCGCCCTAGTTTGTTCTGTACACACGTTCACATCGGCCAGGCTGCATCCGAACAGTGTCAGAGGTAGCAAGAATACGGTGCTCCAGGTCTCGTCATCTGGGACGGGCTTTGTATACACAATACTTTTGAGATAATTACTATTAAAAACAGTCTTGATCACGATTTATTTAACAAGGTGACCGGTTTCGACCACTACTGTGATCATCTTCAGACCATTGAGCAGGAACCTCTTTCTGTTGGAAAATCAGTAGTGATTCTCCAACAGAAAGAGGTTCCTACTCAATGGTCTGAAGATGACCACAGTAGTGGTCGAAACCGGTCACCTTGTTAAATAAATCGTGATCAAGACTGTTTTTAATAGTAATTATTTATAAGACATTGATCACTGCTGTTCCCGTAATGCATTCAAAAGTAATTTACTTTTGAGATAGCTCCGAAACCAGAAATGACACGAGTTGAGATCCGGTGAACGGGCAGGCAATGCAGCTGCACCCACTCGTCCGACCCATCGACTAGGGAAGACATGACAGATGCGTTACGGAGAAGTGGGTTGGAGCACCATCATTTAGCAGGCACATAACCCTTCGAATCATCAGGGGCACTTCTTCCAAGAGGGGAGGGAAAATCACCTGCAAGAAACGCCAATTGTTCCCGCCTGTAGGCGACGTGAAAGGAAGACTGGTCCCAAAATACGGTCGCCAGTTATCCCAGTCCAGACATTCCGGCTGCACAGATGCTGATCGTTCGCTGTCACCGTACCATGGGGGCTGTGTATAGTATCCTACAGATGATTGTTATAAAAGCTGAAGATACTACTGTGCGTTAAGGTGACCTCATTTGTGAATAGGATGGATGACACAAATCCTGGAATCGTGGTTGCCTAGTGAAGAAACCAGTGACACAACTGCTCCCGATGTGGAAAGTGGGTCGTCAGTAAGCCGTACACATGCTGTAAGTGATAAGCATAGTAAGAATTGTCATGGAGAATGTTCCACACGGTCGTCTGTCTTACCCTGTACCAGTTGGCCAACTGCCTGGTACTGACATGGCGATCGTCTTCAAAAGTTGTTAATTACATTATCTTCCAAGTCTAGGGCCCGAAATTTTCGGGAACATCCTTAATGCTTTCCCGCTTCCTGAAACGACCCTGTCTCAGACAAACGGTGAAGCACTGTTGCAAACATTGAATGTTGTCGTTGTTGTCGGCGGGGATAATTCTCCTGGTACAATCTTGCTGCCCACCGTTGCCATTTGCCTTTACGTAAGTAAACATCATGTCGCCAAGCTCTCGTTTCGTATACGGAACCATTGTGTACAACGCTGCATCACATCCACTACAAGGTGAGTCAGCAAGATAAGTGAATCGGACACATTACCAGTTACGAGGGCAGTTCAATAAGTAATGCAACACATTTTTTTCTCGGTCAATTTTGGTTGAAAAAACCGGAAATTTCTTGTGGAATATTTTCAAACATTCCCGCTTCGTCTCGTATAGTTTCATTGACTTCCGACAGGTGGCAGCGCTGTACGGAGCTGTTAAAATGGCGCCTGTAACGGATGTGCGTTGCAAACAACGGGCAGTGATCGAGTTTCTTTTGGCGGAGAACCAGGGCATCTCAGATATTCATAGGCGCTTGCAGAATGTCTACGGTGATCTGGCAGTGGAAAAAAGCACGGTGAGTCGTTGGGCAAAGCGTGTGTCATCATCGCCGCAAGGTCAAGCAAGACTGTCTGATCTCCCGCGTGCGGGCCGGCCGTGCACAGCTGTGACTCCTGCAATGGCGGAGCGTGCGAACACACTCGTTCGAGATGATCGACGGATAACCATCAAACAACTCAGTGCTCAACTTGACATCTCTGTTGGTAGTGCTGTCACAATTGTTCACCAGTTGGGATATTCAAAGGTTTGTTCCCGCTGGGTCCCTCGTTGTCTAACCGAACACCATAAAGAGCAAAGGAGAACCATCTGTGTGGAATTGCTTGCTCGTCATGTGGCTGAGGGTGACAATTTCTTGTCAAAGATTGTTACAGGCGATGAAACATGGGTTCATCACTTCGAACCTGAAACAAAACGGCAATCAATGGAGTGGCGCCACACCCACTCCCCTACCAAGAAAAAGTTTAAAGCCATACCCTCAGCCGGTAAAGTCATGGCTACAGTCTTCTGGGACGCTGAAGGGGTTATTCTGTTCGATGTCCTTCCCCATGGTCAAACGATCAACTCTGAAGTGTATTGTGCTACTCTTCAGAAATTGAAGAAACGACTTCAGCGTGTTCGTAGGCACAAAAATCTGAACGAACTTCTTCTTCTTCATGACAACGCAAGACCTCACACAAGTCTTCGCACCCGAGAGGAGCTCACAAAACTTCAGTGGACTGTTCTTCCTCATGCACCCTACAGCCCCGATCTCGCACCGTCGGATTTCCATATGTTTGGCCCAATGAAGGACGCAATCCGTGGGAGGCACTACGCGGATGATGAAGAAGTTATTGATGCAGTACGACGTTGGCTCCGACATTGACCAGTGGAATGGTACCGTGCAGGCATACAGGCCCTCATTTCAAGGTGGCGTAAGGCCGTAGCATTGAATGGAGATTACGTTGAAAAATAGTGTTGTGTAGCTAAAAGATTGGGGAATAACCTGGTGTATTTCAATGCTCAATAAAACAACCCCTGTTTCAGAAAAAAAAATGTGTTGCATTACTTATTGAACTGCCCTCGTACTATAGCAGAAGAGGACGCTAGGAGGGAACCATGCATACTCTAAATGTGGCTGGTACTGAAAAGAAACGATGCATTTGCGGGCATCATTAGACCTTTTCCGTTCCGTGTCCTCTCATTGATCAATCCCTAGAGTTTGTACACGGTGGAAAATATCACCCTGTACTCGTATATTGGGGCGACAAAGTAAATGTCATGGGATGGCGATATGAACATATACAAATGGCGGCAGTATCGTGTACGCTGGGTATAAAAGCGCAGTGTATTGGCGAAACTGCCGTCCGTGCTCAGGTGATTCACTTGAAAAAGTTTCCGACGTGATTATGGCCGGACGGGAATTAACAGGCTTTGAACGCGAAATGATAGTTGAGCTAGATGCACTGGACGTTCCATTTGGGAAATCGTTGGTCAGTTCGATATTCCTAGATCCACAGTGTGAAAAGTCTGCGCCGGCCAGTGTGGCCGAGCGGTTGTAGGCGCTTCAGTCTGGGACCGCGCGGCCGCTACGGTCGCAGGTTCGAATCCTGCCTCGGGCATCGATGATTTTGTTGTCCTTAGGTTAGTTAGATTTAACTAGTTCTAAGTTATAGGGGACTGATGACCTCAGATGTTGAGTCCCATAGTGCTCAGAGCCATTTGAACCATTTGAAAAGCCTGCCGAGCCGAGAATACCAAATTTTTAGGCATTAGCACTCACCACGGACAACGCAGGGGCCGACTGCCCTTACTTAACGACCAATAGAAGCGGTGTTTGCGTAGCGTTGTCAGTGCTAACAGATGAACAACCCTGTGTGAAATAACGGCAGAAATCAATGTTGGCCGTCAGGAAATGGCGGAGAAATTTGACGTTAATGGGCTATGCCAGCAGACGACCAACGCCGTGCTTTTGCTAACAGCAAGAGACTGTCTGCAGCGCCTCTCCTGGGCTCGTCGGTTGGACATTATGGACGACTGAAAAACGTGGCTGGTCAAATGAGCTCCGATTTCAGTTTTTAACAGCTGATAGTAGGGTTCGACTGTGGCGCATGTCCCACGAAGCCATGGGCCCAAGTTGCCAACAAATCGCAATCAAAATAATGGTGGCTCTATAATGGTATTGGTGGTGTTTATATAGAATGGACAAGGTATTCTAGTCCAACAGAACCGATCATTGACTGGACATGGTTATGTTCGGCTACTTGGACACTATTTACATTGATGGACTTCATGTGTCCCAAACAACAATGGAATTTTTATGGATGGCAATGTGCCCTGTCACCGGGCCACAACTGTGCATGTCTGGTTTAAGTAACATTCTGCACAATTAGAGCGAATGATCTGGCTACGCAGATCGCTCGTCGTGAATCCCACTTAACACTTATGGGACATAATCGAGAATGCAGTTACTGCCCAAAATCCTGCACTGACAACACTTTCTCAGTTATGGACGGGTGAACAGGCAGACGGCTGAGTATTTCTACAGGGGATATTCAACAAGTTGTTGAGTCCATGCCACGTCGAGAGAATGTTAAGATATATCCCATGACTTTTGTTACCTCACTTTAATGAGCACTGAAGATGTGCGAAAACTAGCTGAACTCCTAGTGCTTCCGCCATTTTAGTGCCCTGCATCACAACGGAAGGGTATGTTGTTTGATATTTTAGTATTATTCATTCGCGATGTATCATACGTAACGAATTTTGTGAGTAGCGTTTGAATACAATAATTTATTACGTGTTTCGGTAGTTCAGCCTTCTTTGCTAAGTGGTACAGATGCCCAATTTCGAATACTCGTAGAGTGCCTAATTTCGACCATACAAAAATTGGGCCCCTTTAAAGATTTCTGATTTTATTCTTCTCAGGAGATGTTTGGGATGAATAGAGGTCATTGGGCAGTTAGAGAAAGGCGTTGCATACATCAACTGCGAGCTGCGACTGAGAAACATGGCAGAAAGATGTACAAATTTAAAAACTGCAAATGGCGTCTAAATTGGAATTCCTAGCAGTTAATATTTCTCAGTACTTTTGTTAAAGTGTCTTACCAGATTAGCACCACGCTTTGTTCTATGAACTCGTTGTCCCCTGTTACTCCTATTCGATACGATACCAACAAACTTTAACAGTATGTTAGTGCGTAGCATGAAATGCCTCAAACTGTTGTATCCCAATAATCTTCCAATAAATCGCTGCTGCCATTCGTCCAGATTATTGACTGATATTTGCATGTCATGATTGACACTAGCAAAGACTCATTAATCGTGCAATCAAAATCTGCCACATTCTTGAATTTTTGAGGTGCACTCCGTTCCATTTCTCTCCATTAAGAGCTGATATTCACAGTATTTGTATCAGTCTGACAATTTTTCAGTATCTATATCCATATTACTACCATCTTTATCAAATAAAACTTTTACACAGAAACTGAATCATCCGAGACTGGCATCAGATTACTTTTAATAATATTTAATAAACTATTAGTTATAACGTAAATAGCTATAGTCTTCTCACACCATATTTACTTGTGTGTAGTTAGATGATTCATGATTGATCTTAAGGAAATTTTCAATCCAATTGAAAATCTTCTTATATATATGAAGTTCTTTCTCTAAACTGAGATACACAGCCTGTATAAAATATTCACGTGACGTCAATTTTTCTTCATTTGGTTGTAGTTATTAAACACAAGTCTACATGTGTCACACAGCGAATTTTCAGCTGATCAGTAGGTGCTCATAACCCAAATGTAGAAGTCAAGGAAACAGGATTCACCTGAACTGTGTGAAAACTGTTGTTGTTGTTGTTGTTGTTGTTGTTGCAGTCCTCAGAAAGGAGACTGATTTGATGCAGCTCTCCATGCTACTCTATAGGGTGCAAGCCTCTTCATCTCTGAAGAACGAGTGCAGTCGACATCCTTCTGAATCTCTCTTTACTATATCCATCACTTGGTCTCCCTTTACGAATTTCAGCCCCGACACTTCTCTCCAATACTAAACTGGTGGTCCTTTGATGCATCAGATTGTGTCTTATCGACTGATTCTTTCTTTTGGTCAACTTAGGCCTCAAGTTTCTTTTCTCCCCAATTCTATTCAGTGCCTCTTCATTAGATAAGCGATCTATCCACCTTACATTCAGCATTCTTCTGCAGCACCAAGCTCCAAAAGCTCGTATGCGCTTATTGTCTAAACTGTTTCACTTACATACGTGGCTGCACTCCAGGCAAATACCTTCAGAAAATATTACCAAACAAATGTACATTAATTGATGTTTCTTCTCAGAAACAATTTTCTTGCCATTACTAGTCTACATTTTACATTCTCTCTACTTCGGCTATCGTCGGTTATTTTACTGCATAAATAGCAAAACTCATCTTCTACTTTAAGTGTCTCGTTTCCCAACCTGATTTTCCTTGCATAACTTGATTTTATTCGACCAAATTCCATTACCCTGCTTTTGCTTTTGTTGATATTCATCTTATGTCCCTTTCAAGACACTGCCCATTCCGTTCAACTGTTATTCCGAGTTATCTGCTGACTCTGACAGAATTACAATGTCATCACCAAACCTCACAGGTTTTTTTTTTCTTCTCCATTAACTTTAATTCCTACTCCAATTTTTTCTTTGTTTTCCTTTACTGCTTGCTCAGTGTACAAATTGCGTAACACTGAGGATAGGCTGCAACCCAGTCTCATTCCCTTCTCAACCACTGGTTCTCTTTCACGCCCCTCGACTCTTATAACTGCCATCTGGTTTCTATACAAGTTATAAATAGCCCTTTGCTCTTTATATTTTACCCCTGTTACCTTCAGAATTTCAAGGAGAGTGTTCCAGTCAACTTTGTGTAAAGCTTTCTCTAAGTCTACAATTCCCATTAACGTAGGTTTGCCTTTCCTTAACCCATCTTCTAAGAAAATTCGTAGGGTCAGGATTGTGTTGCGTGGTCCTACATTTCTCCGGAACCCGACGTGATCTTCCCCGAGGTCTGCTTCTACAATTTTTTTTCCATTCTTCTGTACAGAATTCATGACTTACTAAACCGATAGTTCGGTAATATTCATAACTACCATCACCGGCTTTCTTTGGAACTGCAATTATTACAATATTCTTGAAGTCTGAGGGTATTTCGCCTTTGTCATACAGCTTGCACACCAGATGGAATAGCTCTCCCAAGATCATCAACAATTCTGACGGATTGTCGTCTACCCCAGCGGCCTTTTTTCGACTTCGGTCTTTGAGTTCTCTCGAATTCTTCTCGCAGTATCATGACTTCCACTTATCTTCTCTTCCCTTTCTATAACGTTGCCTTCAAGTTCGTCTCACTTTTATAGACCATTTCTATACTGTTTCCACCTTCAGATTTATTTGGCACTATTAGTCTTGAAACCTTCAAGTGATGGTTCTTAGTTACTTCTCCTACGTGCGTCCCACTCCAGCAACTTAAAATGAACTATTACACTGAAGAAAGTGGTATACCTGCCTAATATCGTGTGGGGCCTCCGCGAGCACACGGAAATGCCACAACACGACGTGACATGGACTCGAGTAATATCTGAAGTAGTGCTGGAGGGAACTGACACCATGAATCCTACAGGGCTGTCCATAAATCCTTAAGGGACAGAAGGTGGTCTGTGGCATTACTGTTGAAAGAGCACAATGCTGGTGCGCGCGCAATTGTTTCGGAGCACACGGTTCATCGTACATTCTTGAACATGGAGCTCCGCAGCAGACCATCCTTACATGTTCACATGTTGACCCAGTGATATCGCCAATTACGATTGTAGTGAGCATGGGACGATCGGGATTCGACCGTTGATCAATGGAAACATGTCTGCTTTTCGGATAAACCACATTTTTGCTACACGTTGTCGATGGCCGTCTTCACAAACGCTGCCATCGAAGTGAACGGCGGCTCGCACCGTGCAGGTTGGTGAGAGCAGTATTGTGCTGTGGGAGACATTAGCCTGGGCTTGCGTGATTCCTGTGGTGGTAATCGATAACACGCTGACAGCTGTGGAACCACCTGCATCCCTTCCTTCATGCCTGATGTCTTCCCAGATGGCGATGCCATCTTTGAGCAGTATAATTGTCCTTTGTCTCGGAGCCGAACGCTACGTGGTTCGAGGTGTATTGTAGTGAACACACTTTGATGCCTCGCCTGATTTAAATCCTATGGAACCCATCTGTGTCAAAATGGTTCAAATGGCTACGAGCAATATGGGATTTAACTTCTGAGGTCATCAGTCCCCTAGAATTTAGAACTACCTAAACCTAACTAACCTAAGGACATCACACACATCCATGCCCGAGGCAGGATTCGAACCTGCGACCGTAGCGGACGCGCGGTTCCAGACTGAAGCGCCTAGAACCGCTCGGCCAATCCGGCCGGCTCCCATCTGTGTCGATATCGGGCGTCATCACCTCTTACGCAAATCAGCGGCTGTTATCTACGCGCATTACATGACGTCTGTATAGACATGTAATGACACATACGTCCTCAAATCTATGAACAATCGGACCACTGACACGCAGAATCAGTGATTTATTTCGTTCCAAAGATGGACAGACGAGCTGTTAAGCAGGTGTGCGTCAGAGCGAGAGTAACAGCAGGCTTTAATCTAACCTCTAACAGTGGAAAACTGGAAGCACGAATTCGAAGAGTTCGTCCGCACATGGAGCATCATCAGTTCGACAATGACAGACGGACCACACACGACCCCTGCGGCATTTGCGACAATCTGAGGCCTTGGTTTCGCTGTCGTCGATCATCCTCCACAGAGTCATGACCAGACCCCATGTGATTTTCATCTGTTTTCGGAACTTAAAGAACGCAGTTGAGGACTGATAGTGATGAAGGGGTGGAAGAAGAGGTGACGTTGCGGCTTCGTCAACAAAGTCAAAAATACTACAGTGGTGGTGTCGAGACACGAGTTGAAATTTCTGTGTTTAACAATTTTTTTACTTAAATTTCAATAACTGAGATGGTGAAACTTCTACGTTATTTAATTCTGAAACTGCTAAGTGAAATTGAATGCAAGTATCATTTTTTTTTTTTTATCATTTCAACACTAACCTACAGAATTTGCCCTGACAAACGCTGCTCAAACTTTTCCTATTAATTAATTACCCTCAATATTCAAGGACAACGCGATCTGACTACTACTTAACACAAAAGAATGACCCTGAATTAGATGTAATCCTAACAATAACCCATACATTTCACAAGTCACTTACCTCACAGAAAATCTTCATTACGCGAACTACAGCGATACAGCAAGCACCAGTACAGCCAGCTAAATAAAAGATTTTAACTACCGTAGGCTCCAACTACTAATACGCAGGTGGTTAGCAAACTGAAGATTTTGTTGCAGACCGAACAATGTATTTAGCAGATTTTACCTTAATCATGTGACAACCAGTTCAAAAATTATTTAATCGTCCGTGACATCCAGTTCCAAAAGTTATATAATCGTCGACAAAATTAAACCTCCTTGACGGACACATCCAGACCGTTCGCTAACACTTCAGACCTCTAACCTCCATCAGTGCTATTAACTTTCAACTTCCAACACTGCTGGCTGTCCCCTTCCAACTGCTAATTATTAATCTCTAACCTCTATCATTGATGGCTATTAACTCTAACTTCCATCACTGCTGACTATTAACTTCCAGCTTCGAGCCCGGCCAGCCACAGAGTCTCTTACAGAGGGCGCACAGCGCTGTCAGAGTTATTAATGCAGTCTATCGCGCTGCCAACATACAAACAAATAAACAGGCTACTTACAAGGTGTCTCGTTGAGAGAAATTTCTTCGTCACTAGGGTGACAATGTTGAAAAATAAATATGTAGACATGGAAGTTTTGGAATGTCAATAAAGTATATTTTATTTAAAAGTAGCGACGATTTAGGGGGAAAATAAGGTCAACATATGAACTGAAGTTTGTGATGGGAAGGGAATGGGAGTTGGTAGTCCGTGCAGCAATGCTAGCCACAGAGCTCTGGTGCTGTAGTGGTCAGCATTTCTTCGTTGTAAGCAAGGAGACGCGGGTCAAATCCCGGCCGAGGCACCAGCTTCCATCACTATTTAAAAATGAGTTTTTACATAAGGAATTCGGAGGTATTATTTCTCGTCAGGCTCTCGCAAAAGTAATTAGTCATCGTTCACTGGACTACATCAGAGCAACTCAACGTGGAACTACAGTACCACCCATCCTCATCAGACTCAAGTTTCGTAGTTTATGTTATCATTTAACAAATGATTTTAAATTGTTGCTAGTCTATGTTGCCCTCATTCCTGCTGCAGTTTGCCTAAATCCACAACTAATTTCCGCGTTAGGGGGTTCTCTTCACGCAACATTTACGTTGTACGCCAAGAATATTTGGTGTATACAACAAGGTGTTTTTAAATAATCCTGACGCACTGGAACAGCTACAGCGGAATAGTGGAAACGCCAATTGCTGCTATAAAGGAGAACTGCTGCACGTTTCTGGCAGTTTGATAAACAGAGCACAGTGCTGCATCGAAGACGACAGTGGCTATTTCCAGTATGTTTTGTGATTTTCATAGGCTGGGGTGCATCCCATGTCATTCGTATCGTAAATATACGATCTGCCCGAAGAACATCTGGACACCTGCTAGTGAACATTAATATGCGGTTTGTTCACCTTCGCCCTCTTGACGGCTTCAGTTCTGCTGTGGTACATTCAGTGAGGTGTCTTAATGTCTGTGCCGAAACCAAAGAAGGTAGTAATGTTGGAAGCAAGGATCTGGAGCGAAGTCGACCTTCGAACCCATCTGAAAGGTGGTCCTGTGGGTGCAGTTGAGGCTCCTCGACAAGCCAGTTCATTTCATGAATGTTATTGTCGATAAACTTCAGATTTTACAGCATAGAAAACCGGCTTTGTTTCAAGTCCCTCATTAATAATGACGGATTTCGCCAGGTTAGCGTATCTTCAGATTATCTCTAACTCGTAATTCGTGACCTATCTAACACCATCAATGGGATAGGTAAGCTAAAGGTGAAAAGAAAAGTGATTTACTCGCCTTGCCACGCGGGGTAGCCACGCGGTCTTACGCTCCTTGTCACGGTCCGTGCGGCTCCCCCCGTAGGAGGTTCGAGCTCTCCCTCGGTCATGGGTCTGTGCGTTTTCCATAGCGTAAGTTAGTTTAAGTTAGGTTAAGTAGTGTGTAGCCTTAGGGACCGATGACCTAAGTAGTTTAGTCCCATAAGACCTTACCACAAATTTCCATTTTCACTAGCCTTGAAGAGTAGGGACCGCATTACTCTCATTAAAAGCCATTGGCATGGTGGCGTTAAAGTGAAGACAACAATCGTCAAATATGGACACAGAAAAGCCTGATATGGCAAGTGAAAACGTCTGAGTTAAGAAAGTAAAACTATAGCATTCATAACGAGTTAAATCTGCGAGAGCGTGGGATTAGCAACCAAGTAGAAACTCACCAAAACACGGTAATAGGGGGTGCGAAGACAGGTTACCGGTCACGGCCTTAAATCACCGTGGTAACCAAATACTGTTCTGGACAATGCTGAAACGAGTGGGCCACACAGTGGATTAACGTCTGAACGAATCTTAGTGAAAGCGCCGAGTGACGGTGCTGATAGTAAAAAGGGTGTGAATTAAAGTAAATGCTGCACAGAGACAATTAAAACGACAGAATTCAATAAAATAACTATTTCAGTGAACTGACAGCTATTAAGAGGGACCGAAATATCAACCTGAGTGAATAGGGAGAAGGATTAGGGGAGGGGGAGGAGAGAGGGGAAAGTGTAGGAGCTGGTAAACATATGGAGGGAGGGGGGTAGGAACGAAAAATTAAAAACAAGAAGGCTTAAAAAATATTGGGGTAATAGGAAAACCGATCACGAAACGACGGTTGTTGGAGACGAAGGCAACAGAAGTAAGGCGCAGACCCAAAAGTCACAAGGAAAGGTAAAAGAATACTACCTAAATTTTGACGAAGCTGACGTCGCGGTATCACAGAAAATTTGGTTTTTAGTGAGTAGCTGATTGTTAAGGATTAAGCTTTTCAGCGCTTGAGAAATTTGGTTATCTCGAACTCTTTTTCTCTTTAGGTATTATACGTAGAATCGAGTGTCGGTTCACAATGCCCACTAACTTTAAGATTTTCAGCGAAAGAAGGTGTTTTTTTACAACGTGATTTGCTGAAACGTACCCGATGGATGTGTTACTCAGATGACATCCGATGACCGGTCCACGTTCGAAGTCACTCACAATAACTCCCCCCTCCCCCTCCTCCTTATATTCTTTCGGGTTCATCTCTCGTGACAGCTAGCGCTCAGTTCAGCATTAGAAAGGGGCCTCCAGTTACTTATGATCAGTGTATTTTCCGGGCCTTATTTATTTTGTCCACCCTCTGCACTACTCTGGCAAGACAGATGGCGGTATGGACCGAAATCGATTAAAAATAAAAACATTTTTTGCAATCGAAGACTTTTTCGTGTTATACAGATTTTATAAGAATGGATACCTGTTGTGATTATTTGAGTTCTCATCTAAATGAATATTATAAGGAGTAAGAAAACCGCGTTTCAAGCTATAAAGAAAATGTACACATACATTTCTTTTATTTCATGTCTATGGTCACAAACTTGTAGGTTCTAGGACTACCGGTTTCGCTCAACAATGGCCGTCTTCAGGTCTGTTTTATGAAAAACGTGTCCTGATATACTGGAGACGTAGTGGCATCGTCAAGTGCTGGCGCTGATTTGTGTTTAGCATTTGACGATGCCACTACGGCTCCAGTAAGTACATGTTTTTTATAAAACATACCTGAAGATGGTCATTGTTGACCGAAACCGCTAGTCTGAGCACCTACAAGTCTGTGGCCATAGACGTGAAATAAGAGAAATTTATTCTACATTTCAAAAAATGGTTCAAATGGCTCTGAGCACTATGGGACTCAACTGCTGTGGTCATCAGTCACCTAGAACTTAGAACTACTTAAACCTAACTAACCCAAGGACATCACACACATCCATGCCCGTGGCAGGATTCGAACCTGCGACCGTAGCAGTCGCACGGTTCCGGACTGCGCGCCTAGAACCGCGAGACTTCTACATTTCGGGTCAGTGTTCCATTCGCGACCATATCGCAGATTGTGGTACACATACTAGTTGCGGCAAATGTCCAACTGTTCGTTTTAGTTAGTCTGTTGCTTTAAAAAACGCTTAATCTGCGAGTGTAGCCACCTGGAGGCACGAGGAACGCATGCGGTTTGCCGCGGGAGTGTCTGGCGTTATCGGAGCAGCAGCCGGACGAAAAGATGAAAGAGCCGCGCGCTGCTCGCTCTTGTTTGGGCTCCTTATAATCCGCGGAGAGGCTGGTTAGCAGAGGCTAATGAGCGCGCTGCCGGCTATCGCGGCTGCAGCTGCGGCCTGGGGGCGGCATTAAAGCCGCAGCCCGCCCCCGGGGGCGGCTGGCTGCAGATACCGCGGCGTGGCGCCAGACGCGCCGCCCCCTGCTGCACGGCAGGCCCACGGCGGGCAGGTAGTGGCGAGGTGAGGTGAGCAGCAGCCGCCTGCCTGTCCCTCCCCCCCCCCCCCACCCCCCCACAGCCCACCCCTGGCAGCCACCGGCTGTGTCTGGCTGTGCCCGCGTGGCCGCGACTGGGGGCTGCTATCTCGTTGCGGCACGGCGTGCTCTGAGCTGCCAGGGCTGAAGGCTCTGTTTCTGCGGAGCGTCTGGCGCCTCGTTAGAGAGTGGCAGCCTTCTTCCTGGAGCGCCGCCCTGGCGCCAAACACAGGCGCCGTTTGCACTGCGGAAAAAAAAAGAACACACACAAAAACAAAAAACAACTCAAAAGCTGCGTGTGTGTATACCTACCGACGTCTGGCTTACGTTGCAAACTACTCCACTAGAGGAAAAGAGAAGAGAAAAATGCAGGGGAAGCGGTGAACACGGTAGTTCAGCAAGTTTCTTGGAGTGCTAATTTTCCGCAGGAGCATAAAAACACTCGTTTTACGCACTGAATCGCCTTTTTCTTGCTGTAAGCTACATTATACCTCAAAAGTTTTCGAACGGTCTGAAAGTAAGATAAAATCAGGTTGAAATACGAACAACCATATTGTTTCCCCAGTGTCACGCTCAATATAACGTTTAGAAGCAGTGATCAACGTTTTTAAAAATGAAATCGTTAAAACATAACTTTCTGTTGTTATAATGTTAAGGTTCCAAGCATTGCATGCCACTAATTTTGTGTTGTTGTTGTTGTTGTGGAGCCGGCCGAAGTGGCCGTGCGGTTAAAGGCGCTGCAGTCTGGAACCGCGAGACCGCTACGGTCGCAGGTTCGAATCCTGCCTCGGGCATGGATGTTTGTGATGTCCTTAGGTTAGTTAGGTTTAACTAGTTCTAAGTTCTAGGGGACTAATGACCTCAGCAGTTGAGTCCCATAGTGCTCAGAGCCATTTTTTTGTTGTTGTGGTCTTCAGTCCTGAGACTGGTTTGATGCAGCTCTCCATGCTACTCTATCCTGTGCAAGCTTCTTCATCTCCCAGTACCTATTGCAAGCTACATCCTTCTGAATCAAATTTTCTAACCTACCTGCCCGATTAAGGGACCCGACATTCCACGCTCCGATCCGTAGAACGCCAGTTTTCTTTCTCCTGATAGCGACATCCTCTTGAGTAGTACCCGCCCGGAGATCCGAATGGGGGACTATTTTACCTCCGGAATATTTTACCCAAGAGGACGCCATCATCATTTAATCATACAGTAAAGCTGCATGCCCTCGGGAAAAATTAGGGCCGTACTTTCCCCTTGCTTTCAGCCGTTCGCAGTACCAGCACAGCAAGGCCGTTTTGGTTAATGTTACAAGGCCAGATCAGTCAATCTTCCAGACTGTTGCCCTTGCAACTACTGAAAAGGCTGCTGCCCCTCTTCAGGAACCACACGTTTGTCTGGCCTCTCAACAGATACCCCTCCGTTGTGGTTGTACCTACGGTACGGCTATCTGTATCGCTGAGGCACCCAAGCCTCCTCACCAGCGGCAAGGTCCATGGTTCATGGGGGGGAATTTTGTGTTGTGGTACCATAATATAATCTTTCCTGACTAGATGGCGTTAAAAATATCTGTAAACACAGTTACAGGTAAGAAACGGGCATATAGTTTTTCATGGGATATCAAAGGGTGAAATTTAGTGAGTGCTCAGTGTAAACATCGATAATGGCATATACTTATATGGATATGGTGTGTGTTCTATCGGACATGTCCGAAAGAACACACACCATATCCAAATAAATACATAGTTCTGGGAATACCGGCCATGACCTTCTTCTTCTGTGCGGATGCACACATATTCCCCGAACTCTTGTCTTCCACGAGTAATGAGTGTGTTGGACTGGGACACTACGAATGTAGTGTGTGGACATACAAGGTGTCTCGCGGGAGGCGTGCGCGAAATAGTCCCTGCAGTCGCCCTATCCTCTCTGTGCTCGGTGGGCCAGGTGGATAGAGCGTCTGTCATGTAAGCAGGAGGTCCCAGATTCGAGTCCCGGTCTGGGCACACATTTTCACCTGTCCCCGTTGATGTATATCAACGCCCGTCAGCAGCTGAAGGTATTAATATAATTCTAATTTCGATATGGGACAACGAAAGGAGTTTTCAACAGAAAAACGTTCTGAATTTGTGACATTACGTACAACAGCTCTTACTGTGCGACAAACAGCACGCCAAGAACATACGAATATTTCCTTGGACTGTGTCCATTATATCTTGCAGAGGCATCCGGTTAGTGACCAGAATATGGATCGACCTCGAAACGGTAGATAAAGCGCCACATCAAAAAGTGATGGGAAATACACTGCTGGCCACTGTAAATGCAACACCCTGAAGGAAGCATCCGAATCAAGTGAAATTTACACTATGGGTTTGCAGCGATGAGATATGCAACTGATTAGAGTTTCAGCGCAGACGCACATCACGCGCGCCTGTGGCGCCACCTCATAGCGCCATTTAAGGCTTGGCGATTTCGACGAGTGTACGTTCGGCACGTGTGTTTACCTTGTGGTTGTTTCACAAGACGATCAGTTATGCCTCGTAGACAACAGCGAACATCTTTTGATCAAGTATCCGAGTTCGACAGAGGAAGGATTAGTGGCTTACTGAGATTGTGGATTATCATACAGAGAAATCGCTAGTCGTGTTGGACGAAACCAAACAACTGTAATGCGGATATGTGACCGTTGGATGCAGGAGGGTACGACGGACCGACGTGGTCGATCGCATTCACCTCGGTGCACCTCTGCACGTGCTGATAGGCAAATTGTGCGCATGGCAGTGACGGATCGCTCAGTGACATCCCGAACCATAGCACAGCACATTGCGTCTGTAACGCATCATCCAGTGTCCAGTCGACGCCGTTTACAGCAGAGTGGTCTGTCCGCAAGACGTCCATTGCTTCGTCTACCATTGACGCAGAACCACAGACGTCTCCGTCGCCAATGGTGTGATGACAGACGGATGTGGACGGCAGAATGGAATGACGTTGTCTTTACTGCCGAGGCACGCTTCTGTCTGCAGCACCACGATGGTCGGGTTCGAGTGTGGAGACACCGTGGAGAGAGGATGCTGGACAGCTGCATTATGCACCGCCACACTGGTATTGCACCGGTTATTATGGTATGGGGCGGTATTGGATATTACTCTCGCACGCCTCTAGTACGCATTGCCGGTACTTTAAATAGCCGGCGCTACATATCCGAAGTGCTGGAGCCAGTTGTCCTTCCTTACCTTCAGGGCTCGGCCACAGCCATATTTCAACAGGATAATGCGCGACCACACATGGCACGCATTGTCCAAAGATTCTTCGTCAATAACCAGATTGAATTGCTTCCCTGGCCGGCTCGCTCTCCGGATCTTTCACCGATAGAAAACATGTGGTCCATGGTTGCTCAACGAGTGACCCAGATTACATCCCCAGCTGCCACACCAGATGATCTTTGGCAACGTGTGGAAGCTGCTTGGGCTGCTGTACCCCAGGAACACATCCAACGTCTCTTTGACTCAATGCCGAGACGTGTGGCAGCGGTGATCTCCAACAATGGCGGCTACTCTGGCTACTGATTCTGGCAGGAACCACATGTCACAGACGTCCGTAAACGTAATCATTTGATACTTGGTCAACATGTTATCTACAAAATAAATTTTGTTGTGCTACCTCCTGTCTTTCTTGGTGTTGCATTTACGGTGGCCAGCAGTGTATATAGTAGTCACAAGTAAACGTGATCGCTTCAAAACAGCGCTAGTTTTAGCAACAGAGCTCAACCATAATAGGGAAAAGCCAGTGATTGTAAGTACTGTGAAAAGAGATCTTCAGGCAGTGAACCTTAACGGCCGTGTGGCGGCTAAGCAACCATTAGTGATGGCTATTAACGGGCAGAAGAGACCACAGTTAGCAAGACAACATGAATGTTGGGCAGTAAATCAGTGGAAAAAGATGCTTTTCAGTGACGAATCCAAATATTAGATGTTTGGCACAAAGCGACGCATGTCTTTGCAGGGTGAATGAATGGTACACCAATGTGTATCTCCAACATTAAAGCATGGAAGGAGTTCCCTCATTTTGAGGGGATGTTTTGCATACGGTAGGACAGGTGATCTTGTACAAATGAACGGAAGCAGAAAGAGGATTGTAAACGCATTCTACGGTATCATGCAAAACCATGTGGAAGACGTTTGATGTGCATAGGAGTCGTCCTACAGCAAGATAAAGACCCGAAACACACTTCATAACTGTGTAAACCGTATTTGGTAAATTTAGAAAAAAAGAAGGAACCGAAAAGTATAATCTGGCCGCCCCAAGTCCCCGTCTGTAATCCTATTGAACTGCTTGGGGATCACTTGGAGAGAGTAGTTAAAACAAGGCCTATTACCAACGTTCATCACCTCTGGTCCAGACTACAGGAGGAGTGGCGTCAAATCACCGACGAAACCTGATGAAGCTTATAGCAAGAATGCCTCGCAGATCTGTGATTAAATCCAAAGGAGGCTACTTTGAGGAGAGTAAAATTTGACTGCATGTATTTAGTTTCAATAAAAGGTTATTCCAAATCTATTAGAACGTACCTAGAACAAATAAAGCCTATGTGGACTCGATAAGCAACCTGAGGTATTAGTAATCGGAATCTGATCTGCATGACACTGTGTAACCGTTGTATGAGTGTGTTTCACTGTCGTTTAAGCCCTCAACAGATCGTTAAAAGTAACATTTGGATAAGCTATCTGACTGCGTATTTGAATATCAATTTACAAGCGATACAGAATCTGGCTTGTGCAACGAAATTTACTGGATCACAGTACATGACATGTGGTGTGGCCCTAAGTTTAGCACTCACCTTTTTAGATGACTGCCTTTTTCCAAGTGGTTTGTAGTAATTCACAGCAGCATGCAGCAGCAGCTGCTAAAGCTTATTGTTACTAAGAATGAATTTAATAGAAAGGAGTTCGCTTGAGTCCTGTTTACTACTAAATAAATTGTAAAAAGGGATTTAATAAATTAAGTGTATTTAAAAACTTCAAAAATCATCATGGCAGATAATAGTTTGACAAGTATTAATAATGGCGAAAAGCCTGACAATGACCTTATAAGCATCAATAATGGCTGAGTGTCAGATTAACAAATTAATTTAAAAGTTACATTACCATTTAATAATCACAGCGTATTTATGAATTACATGTGGAGAATAATTATTATTATTTGGAGGATAAGGAGGCTTCTTTAACTGATAAGCAAATCATGGGATTATTGCAGACTCGGACTAACAATCACGAGCCTAACCCAGCAATTGCGCTTTATGCTATGCTTCCGAATTTTACCTTGAATTCCATCTTCAAGTGTAGTTAAGCATCTAAAATTCTCCTGGCTACGTAAATGAAATCAGGCCTTGAGTGTGGTAAGATCTGCCGTCACCGACGTGAGGCCAGCGTCACACGTCTTCCGTCTCCGAGCTCTCTAGCAATTCCACTGAAACTTTACTCTCGCAGATAGACCTCGTCTCACCTAAATGCTTAGAATCACGCTCCCATGTTTCGCCCTCAGATTGTTGCTATCGATATCTTAGCCTTAAGATGGTTTGTTTTGGGTTGTTGTTGTTGTTGTTGTGGTCTTCAGTCCTGAGACTGGTTTGATGCAGCTCTCCATGCTACTCTATCCTGTGCAAGCTTCTTCATCTCCCATGACCTACTGCAACCTACATCCTTCTGAATCTGCTTAGTGTATTCATCTCTTGGTCTCCCTCTACGACGTTTACCCTCCACGCTGCCCTCCAATGCTAAATTTGTGATTCCTTGATGCCTCAAAACATGTCCTACCAACCGATCCCTTCTTCTAGTCAAGTTGTGCCACAAATTTGTCTTCTACCCAATCCTATTCAACACCTCCTCATTAGTTATGTGATCTACCCATCTAATCTTCAGCATTCTTCTGTAGCACCACATTTCGAAAGCTTCTATTCTCTTCTTGTCCAAACTAGTTATCGTCCATGTTTCACATCCATACATGGCTACATTCCATTCAAATACTTTCAGAAACGACTTCCTGACACTTAAGTCTATACTCGACGTTAACAAATTTCTCTTCTTCGGAAACGATTTCCTTGCCATTGCCGGTCTACATTTTATATCCTCTCTACTTCGACCATCATAAGTTATTTTACTCCCTAAATAGCAAAACTCCTTTACTACTTTAAGTGTCTCATTTCCTAATCTAATTCCCTCAGCATCACCCGATTTAATTTGACTACATTCCATTATCCTCGTTTTGCTTTTGTTGATGTTCATCTTATATCCTCCTTTCAAGACACTGTCCATCCCGTTCAACTGCTCTTCCAAGTCCTTTGCTGTCTCTGACAGAATTACAATGTCATCGGCGAACCTCAAAGTTTTTACTTCTTCTCCATGAATTTTAATACCTACTCCGAATTTTTCTTTTGCTTCCTTTACTGCTTGCTCAATATACAGATTGAATAACATCGGGGAGAGGCTACAACCCTGTCTCACTCCCTTCCCAACCACTGCTTCCCTTTCATGCCCCTCGACTCTTATAACTGCCATCTGCTTTCTGTACAAATTGTAAATAGCCTTTCGCTCCCTGTATTTTACCCCTACCACCTTCAGAATTTGAAAGAGAGTATTCCAGTTAACATTGTCAAAAGCTTTCTCTAAGTCTACAAATGCTAGAAACGTAGGTTTGCCTTTACTTAACCTTTCTTCTGAGATAAGTCGTAAGGTTAGTATTGCCTCACGTGTTCCAACATTTCTGCGGAATCCAAACTGATCTTCCCCGAGGTCGGCTTCTACCAGCTTCTCCATTCGTCTGTAAAGAATTCGCGTTAGTATTTTGCAGCTGTGACTTATTAAACTGACAGTTCGGTAATTTTCACATCTGACAACACCTGCTTTCTTGGGGATTGGAATTATTATATTCTTCTTGAAGTCTGAGGGTATTTCGCCTGTCTCATACATCTTGCTCACCAGATGGTAGAGTTTTGTCATGACTGGCTCTCCCAAGGCCATCAGTAGTTCTAATGGAATGTTATCTACTCCCGGGGCCTTGTTTCGACTCAGGTCTTTCAGTGCTCTGTCAAACTCTTCACGCAGTATCTCATCTTCCATTTCGTCTTCATCCTCTTCCATTTCCATAATATTGTCCTCAAGCACATCGCCCTTGTATAAACCCTCTATATACTCCTTCCACCTTTCTGCCTTCCCTTCTTTGCTTAGAACTGGGTTTCCATCTGAGTTCTTGATATTCATACAAGTGGTTCTCTTCTCTCCAAAGGTCTCTTTAATTTTCCTGTAGGCAGTATCTATTTTACCCCTAGTGAGACAAGCCTCTACATCCTTACATTTGTCCTCTAGGCATTCCTGCTTAGCCATTTTACACTTCCTGTCGATCTCATTTTTGAGACGTTTGTATTCCTTTTTGCCTGCTTCATTTACTGCATTTTTATATTTTCTCCTTTCATCAATTAAATTCAATATTTCTTCTGTTACCCAAGGATTTCTATTAGCACTCGTCTTTTTACCTACTTGATCCTCTGCTGCCTTCACTACTTCATCCCTCAGAGCTACCCATTCTTCTTCTACTGTATTTCTTCCCCCCATTCCTGTCAATTGTTCCCTTATGCTCTCCCTGAAACTCTCTACAACCTCTGGTTCTTTCAGTTTATCCAGGTCCCAACTCCTTAAATTCCCACCTTTTTGCAGTATCTTCAGTTTCAATCTGCAGTTCATAACCAATAGATTGTGGTCAGAATCCACATCTGCCCCTGGAAATGTCTTACAATTTAAAACCTGGTTCCTAAATCTCTGTCTTACCATTATATAATCTATCTGATTCCTTTTAGTATCTCCAGGATTCTTCCAGGTATACAACCTTCTTTTATGATGCTTGAACCAAGTGTTAGCTATGATTAAATCATGCTCTGTGCAAAATTCTACAAGGCGACTTCCTCTTTCATTTCTTCCCCCCAATCCATATTCTCCTACTGTGTTTCCTTCTCTCCCTTTCCTACTGACGAATTCCAGTCACCCATGACTATTAAATTTTCGTCTCCCTTCACTACCTGAATAATTTCTTTTATCTCGTCATACATTTCATCTATTTCTTCATCATCTGCAGAGCTAGTTGGCATATAAACTTGTACTACTGTAGTAGGCATGGGCTTTGTGTCTATCTTGGCCGCAATAATGCGTTCACTATGCTGTTTGTAGTAGCTAACCCGCACTCCTATTTTTTTTATTCATTATTAAACCTACTCCTGCATCACCCCTATTTGATTTTGTATTTGTAACCCTGTATTCACCTGACCAAAAGTCTTGTTCCTCCTGCCACCGAACTTCACTAATTCCCACTATATCTAACTTTAACCTATCCATTTCCCTTTTTAAATTTTCTAACCTACCTGCCCGATTAAGGGATCTGACATTCCACGCTCCGATCCGTAGAACGCCAGTTATCTTACTCATGATAACGACATCGTCTTGAGTAGTCCCCGCCCGGAGATCCGAATGGGGGACTATTTTACCTCCGGAATATTTTACCCAAGAGGACGCCATCATCATTTAATCATACAGTAAAGCTGCATTTCCTCGGGAAAAATTACGGCTGTAGTTTCCCCTTGCTTTCAGCCGTTCGCAGTACCAGCACAGCAAGGCCGTTTTGGTTAATGTTACAAGGCCAGATCAGTCCATCATCCAGGCTGTTGCCCCTGCAACTACTGAAAAGGCTGCTGCCCCTCTTCAGGAACCACATGTTTGTCTGGCCTCTCAACAGATACCCCTCCGTTGTGGTTGCACCTACGGTACGGCCATCTGTATCGCTGAGGCACGCAAGCCTCCCCACCAACGGCAAGGTCCATGGTTCATGGGGGGATTGTTTTGGGTACACAATGTAATATTTAATCAATGTAATGGAGATTTCTGACACACTCCTTACACTATGAGTATTTCTAACATTTCTGGTCCCAATTTGCACTTTTTCCTCAAAAAAGAAAAGTCACTAATGTTCAAAAACTTTTTAGCGATAGCGTACAATTGCAAAACAAAATACACAACGTCTTTTTTGACTGTAATAATAGTCTTATTTACGTTATATCAGTTAGGTGGTTCAGTTTGATTTAGAGTACCTTCAGTGATCGCAGGAACTATATGTCTTTGCTTGCGAATATTTTTTGCCAAAATCGTAAGCGCTTCTCATGTTTTGAAATACTACTATTAAAGAGTATAAAAATAAAAGATCCAGTAACATTAACGTGACCACCGTCAATGTTTGACGTCAACTTTCAACAACCGCTCTCAGACTGTAGGTGGCGGCACTACCAGTGGAGGTTATACAGGGTGGTCCATTGATCGTGACCACAATCAGGACTGCATACGACCGAGGCACACAGGGCCAACAACCGGCATCATGGTGTGGGGAGCGATCTGCTACACTGGCCGTACACCACTGGTGATCGTCGAGGGGACACTGAATAGTGCACGGTACATCCAAACCGTCATCGAACCCATCGTTCTACCATTCCTAGACCGGCAAGGGAACTTGCTGTTCCAACAGGACAATGCACGTCCGCATGTATCCCGTGCCACCCAACGTGCTCTAGAAGGTGTAAGTCAACTACCCTGGCCAGCAAGATCTCCGGATCTGTCCCCCATTGAGCATGTTTGGGACTAGATGAAGCGTCGTCTCACGCGGTCTGCACGTCCAGCACGAACGCTGGTCCAACTGAGGCGCCAGGTGGAAATGGCATGGCAAGCCGTTCCACAGGACTACATCCAGCATCTCTACGATCGTCTCCATGGGAGAATAGCAGCCTGCATTGCTGCGAAAGGTGGATATACACTGTACTAGTGCCGACATTGTGCATGCTCTGTTGCCTGTGTCTATGTGCCTGTGGTTCTGTCAGTGTGATCATGTGATGTATCTGACCCCAGGAATGTGTCAATAAAGTTTCCCCTTCCTGGGACAATGAATTCACGGTGTTCTTATTTCAATTTCCTGGAGTGTATCTCACGAAATAAGCGTCAAACGAAAAAACTACAGAGAACGAAATTTGTCTACCTTGAAGGGGAAAACCAGATGGCGCTATGGTCGGCCCGCTAGATGGCGCTGTCATAGGTCAAACGGATATCAACTGCGTTTTTTTAAGTAGGGACCTCCATTTTTTATTACATATTCGTGTAGTACCTAAAGAAATATGAATGTTTCAGTTGGACCACTTTCTTCGCTTTGTGATAGATGCCGCTGTAATAGCCACAAACGTGTAAGTACGTGGTATCACGCAACATTCCGCCAGTGGGGAATCTGATATATTACCCATGTGATACATTACCCATGTTAAAATGAACCGTTTACCAATTGCAGAAAAGGTCGATATCGTGTTGATGTATGGGTGTTGTGATCAAAATGCGCAACGGGCGTGTGCTATGTATGCTGCTCGGTATCCTGGACGACATCATCCAAGTGTCCGGACCGTTCGCCGGATAGTTACGTTTTTTAAGGAAACAGGAAGTGTTCAGACACATGTGAAACGTCAACCACGACCTGCAACAAATGATGATGCCCAAGTAGGTGTTTTAGCTGCCTTCGCGGCTAATCCACACATCAGTGACAGACAGATTGCGCGAGAATCGGGAATCTCAAAAACGTCGGTGTTGAGAATGCTACATCAACATCGATTGCACCCGTACCGTATTTCTATGCACCAGGAATTGCATGGCGACGACTTTGAACGTCGTGTACACTTCTGCCACTGAGCAAAAGAGAAATTACGGCCGAATATCAGATTTCTTGCACGCGTTCTATTTAGCGACGAAGCGTCATTCACCAACAGCGGTAACGTAAACCGGCGTAATATGCAGTATTGGGCAACGGAAAATCCACGATGGCTGCGACAAGTGGAACATCAGCGACCTTGTCGGGTTAATGTATGTTGCGGCATTATGGGAGGAAGGATAAGTGGCCCCCATTTTATCGATGGCAATGTAAATGGTGTAATGTATGCTGATTTCGTACGTAATGTTCTACCGATGTTTCACTGCATGACAGAATGGCGATGTACTTCCAACATGATGGATGTGCGGCACATAGCTCTTGTGCGGTTGAAGCGGTATTGAATAGCATATTTCATGACAGGTGGGTTGGTCGTCGAAGGACCATACCATGGCCCGCACGTTCACCAGATCTGACGTCCCCGGATTTCTTTCTGTGGGGAAAGTTGAAGGATATTTGCTATCTCGATCCACCGACAACACCTGAAAACATGCGTCAACGCATTGTCAATACATGTGCGAACATTACGCAAGGCGAACTACTCGCTGTTGAAAGTAATGTCGTTACATGTATTGCCAAATGCATTGAGGTTGACGGCCATCATTTTGAGCATATATTGCATTAATGTGGTATTTACGGGTAATCACTCTGTAACAGCATGCGTTCTCAGAAATGATAAGTTCGCAAAGATACATGTATCGCATTGGAACAACCGAAATAAAATGTTCAAACGTACCTACGTTCTGTATTTTAATTTAAAAAATTACCTGTTACCAACTGTTCGTCTAAAATTGTGAGCCATATGTTTGTGGCTATTACAGCGTCATCTATCACAAAGCGAAAAAAGTGGCCCAACTAAAACGTTCATATTTCTTTAGGTACTACACGAATATGTAATAAAAAATGGAGGTCCCTATTTAAAAAAAGGCAGTTGATATCCGTTTGACCTATGACAGCGCCATCTAGCGGGCCGACCATAGCGCCATCTGGTTTTCCCCTTCAAGGTAGACAAATTTCGTTCTTTGTAGTTTTTTCGTTTGACGCTTATTTCGTGAGATATTTGGACCGGTCACGATCATTGGACCACCCTGTATAAATCCTCTCCGTGCGGAAACGGAGTGTTTCACTGACGTCGAAAACGGCATGAACATCGGCTTTCTGCGAAGGGTGGAAACATTTCCGAAACAGCTATGTTTGTAAACTGTTAACGTGCCGCCGTGGTTAAAGTATTTCGTGTATGGCAAAACCGTGAAGCTGAGCCAACTGTGGTGCACCACGGGCCACAGATGATAGGTGTGCAAGACGGCCTCAGTGTTGTGCACGGGTGAATAGACATGCAACTGTTGAACAATTGAGCGTCCAGACGAGCCGAAGCGCTACCAGCAACGAGCTACTCCTCACACTCAACGAGCGTTCAGCGAACGTTGCTGCGTACGGGTCTCGGCAGCAGGCGTCTGATTCATGTACCCACGCTCAATTCTGTTCACCGGCGACGGACTGGAATTTTCACTGCAGTACAACAGCTGGACATCCGCTAAGTGGCGACAGGTGGGCTTTTCAGATGAATCACCTTTCACGCTTTGTCGGGCAGATGGCTGTTGTCATGTACGGCGTGAAATGTCTGAAAACAAACCCCCTGCAACAATCGTCGGAAGGGTCGCGGCCGGAGGATGGAGCGTTATATGGTCCGCGCAATGTTTTCGTGGCGTTCCCTGGGTCGTCTCGTCATTCCGGAAGGCACAATGGGTCAACACAAGCACGCGTCTATCTCTGGGGACTATAGTGAGGCTTTTTGACAGGTGGTCACGTCAATGTGATTGGACAGCGTACTATTGTTACTCTGACTTGTTTGTTTCAAGATGGCCGCCGAGTAACTGACGCCAGAAACAATTTCCAGAGAGTTAAGTGATTTAGACAGGAATATAATTTAGTTTAACGCCGACAACAAATTAAATACGTGCATTAGTGTATCGTTTAGTCTTGCCGTTAAAGGTTTGACTTTTCTTTGTGTATTTCTTCAGAAAACACGAAAAGATCGTAACTTCGCGAAGTCGCGCTTAGGCTTACATTTTGTAAACGTGTTTGTTTCTTGTTTCACGGTAATTTAACTAGTTTCTCGGTAACAAATAAGTAAACTACCGTAAATAGCGTATAACTTCATTGTTTTAATACAGATTTCAGAAAAACAGCGTAACTTTATATCAGAAACTTGCTTATATACATTTGTTTATAGGCCTAATTCTCGTAACGTTTTTGGAGAATCAAAGTTAAAGTATCTCGTTTAATTGTCCTTTTTTTCATTCCATCGAGTGAAATATATAATAAATAGCGTATACCTTCATTGTTTTAATACAGATCTCAGAAAAACAGCGGAATTTTAAATCAGAAACTTGCTTATATACATTTGTGAATAGGCTTAATTCTTTTAACGTCTTTTTTGATTTTCGGTAATTTAATTGATTTATTCTAGCTAAAGTATTATTTTTGCCATGAGTGAGAAGTGCCTGACTTGCCGTAGAATTGTTAGTTTCAGGGTTTAGTGTGATGGATGCAGTAGTTTTTTTCACTGGGGGGACTGCAGTGGCGTGGGTGTTGGGAAAGTGGATCAGGCTCATCAGTGGTTATGTAGGATTTGCAGTAGAGACAGGAAGATAGTGGAACAGGAGGGGAAAATTGCTGCCCTTCAGGCTGAGCTAGATAAGGCTAGGGAAGATCTGGACAGGTTAAGGAGGGAGAAGGGCAAAGAGAGGTGGGAAGTGGCAACAGGTAGCAGAAGGAACAGGCCTAGAACTAAGTCTGACAGTTTTGTGGTGAATGTCAAAAATAAGTTTGACCTGTTGCTTCAGTTAGAAACTGATGAGCCTCAAGCAGAGGTAGGTGTAGACAGGACACAACAAACTTTCAAACCAATTGCTAGTCTGGATCAGGTGACAGAGGATTTAGGTTCACTTTGTAAAGGATTTACCAGGGAAGACACCGTGGTTATTGTGGGAGGGCCAGGGAACAGCATCGACAGAGATCCTGGGTACAGTATAGAGTGTGACCTGGTAAAGATTGCGTCGGCATCGAGACACACCAATGTTGAATTTGTATCTGTCCTGAGACGCCATGACCGGCCTCATTTGAACTCTTCTGTTGGGAGAGTTAATTTGGAGTTGGAACGGCTGCTTGGGTCGGGTGCGGGGGCTCATATTGGTGTGGTTCCTGTTGATTATCTCAGTAGGTGGGACTATACCAGGCACGGCCTACATCTCAACAGGAAAGTGAAGGGGAAACTGGCTGGGGTAATAGCAGGAAATTTAAGGGGGGGAGGTACTGCCATGAATGGTAAAATACCAATGGTTACAGGTGTTGGAGCAGCACCTTTTTTAGGATAGGTAAGACAGAAAGATGTCAAGTTCTACGAGAGGTCAGGATTGAAACAAATCTTAAGTTTAGGAAAGAAATTAAACAGCACAATTCTAGCACATTGGATCACCAATCACAGCTGTCAATTATAAATTTTCACCAATCACCAGAAATTTTATCTCCTCCAAGTTGAATCTCAGTCCTAGGTAATTGCATTCATGAATTAAAGTCACCCAACACAGTTGACATAATCTGCCTCTCTGAACACCATGTGACCACTGGTATAGGAACTAAGCCTAAGCACAATGGGAAACTCAGACAGGAGAGTACTGCAAATGTTAGAATAAGGAAAGGTTCTCATAAAAGTATAATTAAAAATAATGTAAGTATATTTCATCAAAATATTGGGAGTTTGAAGAATAAAGTAGATGAGCTTCTGGTTTGTTTAGAAGATTTAGAAGCTGAGAATGAAATAGATATACTATGCCTGTCTGAGCATCACATTGTTACTGATATAGATAAGGTAAATGTAAGTGGATATAAGCTCTCTGCACATGTAATGAGAGAAAATATGGAGAAAGGAGGAGTTGCCATATATGTCAAAAGTTATCATTGTGCAAAAAGTATAGAAACAAAAAAGTTTTGTGTAGAGAAACATATAGAAGCATGTGCCTGTGAGCTTAAATTAAATAAAGGCACATTTATAATTGTAACTGTATATAGGTCCCCATCAGGAAATTTTCATCTATTTCTGAAAAATTTGGACTCCTTGTTGTGCTATCTGTCAGACAGGGGGAAGCAAATTATTATTTGTGGGGACTTCAATGTAGATTCTCTGAAAGAGGGTAATAGGAAAAATGACCTTGAAGTATTACTCGGTTCTTTCAATTTGACACCCGTTATTGATTTTCCTACTCGGGTGGTAAAGGATAGCAGCTCACTGATAGATAACTTCTTTATAGACCAAGATAAGTTTAACCAGATAAATGCTCAGCCTGTTGAGAATGGTCTTTCTGATCATGGTGCACAGCTAGTTACAATATATGACATAGCTCCATTCAGCAATACTAAACAGTCCTCCAAAGTAGTACGTTCAGTCAACGATTTAACAATTGCAAATTTCAGGGAAAGCCTACAGCAGTTAGACTGGGATGAGGTGTACCGTGAACCTGAAGCCAATTTAAAATATAATTTATTTCATGACATTTTTGTAAATGCATTTGAAAACTGCTTCCCCAAGAAGATAGTTAAATATACTCGTAAGAAACCTTGTAACAAACCATGGCTTACTAAGGGTATAAAAATATCTTGTAACCGGAAAAGGGAAATGTATCTGACAGCAAGAAAGAGTAGTGACCCAGAAACTATCAAACATTATAAAAACTACTGTGTTATATTAAGAAATGTTATTAAAAAATCCAGGAGTATGTGTATCATGTCTGAAATCAGCAACTCTGATAATAAAATTAAAACAATTTGGAATATTATTAAAAGAGAAACAGGTCAACCAAGAGCAGAGGAAGACAGTATTACTATAAAATTGAATGAAAACTTTACGAACAAAAAGTCAGAAGTTGAAAATATTTTTAATAATCATTTTCTAAATGTTGTGGATATACACTCCTGGAAATTGAAATAAGAACACCGTGAATTCATTGTCCCAGGAAGGGGAAACTTTATTGACACATTCCTGGGGTCAGATACATCACATGATCACACTGACAGAACCACAGGCACATAGACACAGGCAACAGAGCATGCATAATGTCGGCACTAGTACAGTGTATATCCACCTTTCGCAGCAATGCAGGCTGCTATTCTCCCATGGAGACGATCGTAGAGATGCTGGATGTAGTCCTGTGGAACGGCTTGCCATGCCATTTCCACCTGGCGCCTCAGTTGGACCAGCGTTCGTGCTGGACGTGCAGACCGCGTGAAACGACGCTTCATCCAGTCCCAAACATGCTCAATGGGGGACAGATCCGGAGATCTTGCTGGCCAGGGTAGTTGACTTACACCTTCTAGAGCACGTTGGGTGGCACGGGATACATGCGGACGTGCATTGTCCTGTTGGAACAGCAAGTTCCCTTGCCGGTCTAGGAATGGTAGAACGATGGGTTCGATGACGGTTTGGATGTACCGTGCACTATTCAGTGTCTCCTCGACGATCACCAGTGGTGTACGGCCAGTGTAGGAGATCGCTCCCCACACCATGATGCCGGGTGTTGGCCCTGTGTGCCTCGGTCGTATGCAGTCCTGATTGTGGCGCTCACCTGCACGGCGCCAAACACGCATACGACCATCATTGGCACCAAGGCAGAAGCGACTCTCATCGCTGAAGACGACACGTCTCCATTCGTCCCTCCATTCACGCCTGTCGCGACACCACTGGAGGCGGGCTGCACGATGTTGGGGCGTGAGCGGAAGACGGCCTAACGGTGTGCGGGACCGTAGCCCAGCTTCATGGAGACGGTTGCGAATGGTCCTCGCCGATACCCCAGGAGCAACAGTGTCCCTAATTTGCTGGGAAGTGGCGGCGCGGTCCCCTACGGCACTTCGTAGGATCCTACGGTCTTGGCGTGCATCCGTGCGTCGCTGCGGTCCGGTCCCAGGTCGACGGGCACGTGCACCTTCCGCCGACCACTGGCGACAACATCGATGTACTGTGGAGACCTCACGCCCCACGTGTTGAGCAATTCGGCGGTACGTCCACCCGGCCTCCCGCATGCCCACTATACGCCCTCGCTCAAAGTCCGTCAACTGCACATACGGTTCACGTCCACGCTGTCGCGGCATGCTAACAGTGTTAAAGACTGCGATGGAGCTCCGTATGCCACGGCAAACTGGCTGACACTGACGGCGGCGGTGCACAAATGCTGCGCAGCTAGCGCCATTCGACGGCCAACACCGCGGTTCCTGGTGTGTCCGCTGTGCCGTGCGTGTGATCACTGCTTGTACAGCCCTCTCGCAGTGTCCGGAGCAAGTATGGTGGGTCTGACACACCGGTGTCAATGTGTTCTTTTTTCCATTTCCAGGAGTGTAGTAGGATCGAGGTGTTCATTAGAAGATGCTAGGCTGTTAATGGAAGAGGCCATACCTATGCAATTTGATAAATTGAAATCTCACCCACTTCTCCCTCTGAAATTAGGAAAATAATAAACTTGCTTAAAAGCAAAAACTCACATGGAATTGATAGCATTTCCAGCAAAATACTAAAAGCTTGTTCTCAACAGATAAGTAAGATTCTCAGCCACCTGTGTAATAGCTCTCTGGAACAGGGCATTTTCCCTGATAGACTGAAATATGCTATTGTTATACTTTTGCATAAAAAGGAGGATAGATCTGATGTCAATAATTACCGTCCAATCTCCCTTCTAACAGCTTTATCCAAAATTTTTGAGAAAGTAATGTATTCAAGAGTAGCATGTTGTTGTTGTGGTCTTCAGTCCTGAGACTGGTTTGATGCAGCTCTCCATGCTACTCTATCCTGTGCAAGCTTCTTCATCTCCCAGTACCTACTGCAACCTACATCCTTCTGAATCTGCTTAGTGTATTCATCTCTTGGTCTCCCACTACGATTTTTACCCTCCACGCTGCCCTCCAATACTAAATTGGTGATCCCTTGATGCCTCAGAACATGTCCTACCAACCGATCCCTTCTTCTGGTCAAGTTGTGCCACAAACTCCTCTTGTCCCCAATCCTATTCAGTACCTCCTCATTAGTTATGTGATCTACCGATCTAATCTTCAGCATTCTTCTGTAGCACCACATTTCGAAAACTTCTATTCTCTTCTTGTCCAAACTATTTACCGTCCGTGTTTCACTTCCATACATGGCTACACTCCATACAAATACTTCAGAAATGACTTCCTGACACTTAAATCTATACTCGATGTTAACAAATTTCTCTTGTTCAGAAACGCTTTCCTTGCCATTGCCAGTCTACATTTTATATCCTCTCTACTTCCACCATCATCAGTTATTTTGCTCCCCAAATAGCAAAACTCCTTTACTACTTTAAGTGTCTCATTTCCTAATCTAATATCCTCAGCATCACCCGACTTAATTCGACTACATTCCATTATCCTCGTTTTGCTTTTGTTGATGTTCATCTTATATCCTCCCTTCAAGACACCATCCATTCCGTTCAACTGCTCTTCCAAGTCCTTTGCTGTCTCTGACAGAATTACAATGTCATCGGCGAACCTCAAAGTTTTTATTTCTTCTCCATGGATTTTAATACCTACTCCGAATTTTTCTTTTGTTTCCTTTACTGCTTGCTCAATATACAGATTGAATAACATCGGGGAGAGACTACAACCCTGTCTCACTCCCTTCCCAACCACTGCTTCCCTTTCATGTCCCTCGACTCTTATAACTGCCATCTGGTTTCTGTACAAATTGTAAATAGCCTTTCGCTCCCTGTATTTCACCCCTGCCACCTTTAGAATTTGAAAGAGAGTATTCCAGTCAATATTGTCAAAAGCTTTCTCTAAGTCTACAAATGCTAGAAACGTAGGTTTGCCTTTCCTTAATCTTTCTTCTAAGATAAGTCGTAAGGTCAGTATTGCCTCACGTGTTCCAGTATTTCTACGAAATCCAAACTGATATTCCCCGAGGTCGGCTTCTACTAGTTTTTCCATTCGTCTGTAAAGAATTCGTGTTAGTATTTTGCAGCTGTGGCTTATTAAACTGATTGTTCGGTAATTCTCACATCTGTCAACACCTGGTTTCTTTGGGATTGGAATTATTATATTCTTCTTGAAGTCTTAGGGTATTTCGCCTGTCTCATACATCTTGCTCACCAGATGGTAGAGTTTTGTCAGGACTGGCTCTCCCAAGGCCGTCAGTAGTTCCAATGGAATGTTGTCTACTCCGGGGGCCTTGTTTCGACTCAGGTCTTTCAGTGCTCTGTCAAACTCTTCACGCAGTATCGTAGGCAGTATCTATCTTACCCCTAGTGAGATAAGCCTCTACATCCTTACATTTGTCCTCTAGCCATCCCTGCTTAGCCATTTTGCACTTCCTGTCGATCTCATTTTTGAGACGTTTGTATTCATTTTTGCCTGCTTCATTTACTGCATTTTTATATTTTCTCCTTTCATCACATATCTGTAAAAATGAAGTACTAACAAAATGTCAGTTTGGTTTCCAGAAAGGTTTTTCAACAGAAAATTCCATATATGCTTTCACCAGTCAAATTTTGAATGATCTGAATAACCAAACACCACCCATTGGGATTTTATGTGATCTCTCAAAGGCGTTTGATTGTGTAAATCATGAAATTCTGCTAGACAAGCTCAAGTATTGTGGCATGAGTGGGACAGTGCACAAATGGTTTAATTTGTACCTAACTGGAAGAGTGCAGAAAGTTGAAATAAGTAGTTCTCATAACATGCAAAGATCAGCACATTCCTCAAACTGGGGAACTATCAAGAATGGGGTTCCACAAGGGTCAGTCTTGGGTCCTTTGTTGTTCTTATTATATATTAATGACTTGCCATTCTATATACATGAAGAGGCAAAGTTAGTTCTCTTGATGTGGTTCCTTGTAAACGGACTCTCACTGAATTTTGATAAGACACAGTACATACAGTTCCGTACAATGAATGGTATTATACTCGTATATTAATGACTTGCCATTCTATATACATGAAGAGGCAAAGTTAGTTCTCTTGATGTGGTTCCTTGTAAACGGACTCTCACTGAATTTTGATAAGACACAGTACATACAGTTCCGTACAGTGAATGGTATGACGCCATTAATAAATATAGACCCTAATCAGAAGCATATAGCTAAGGTAGAATATTCCAAATTTTTAGGTGTGTCCATTGATGAGAGATTAAATTGGAAGAAACACATTGATGATCTGCTGAAACGTTTGAGTTCAGCTACTTATGCAATAAGGGTCATTGCAAATTTTGATGATAAACATCTTAGTAAATTAGCTTACTACGCCTATTTTCACTCATTGCTTTCATATGGCATCATATTTTGGGGTAATTCATCACTGAGGAATAAAGTATTTATTTCACAAAAGCGTGTAATCAGAATAATAGCTGGAGTCAACCAAAGATCATCCTGCAGACATGTATTTAAGGATCTAGGGATATTCACAGTAGCTTCTCAGTATATATACTCTCTTATGAAATTTGTTATTAACAAACAAACCCAATTCAAAAGTAATAGCAGTGTGCATAACTACAATACTAAGAGAAAGGATGATCCTCACTATTCAAGATTAAATCTAACTTTGGCACAGAAAGGGGTGAATTATACTGGCACTAAAGTCTTTGGTCACTTACCAAATAGTATCAAAAGTCTGACAGATAACCAACAAGTATTTAAGAAGAAATTAAAAGAATTTCTGAATGATAACTCCTTCTACTCCATAGAGGAATTTTTAGATATAAATTAAGAAAATAAAAGAAAACAAAACAAAACAAAAATATTAAAAAAATAAAAAAATAAAAATAGAAAATAAAGAATAACAAAAAACACCAAAAATAAAGTTGTTATATTAACTTAAGTATGTTGTTAAATTAACCTAATTAGGTCATGTATTGGAAAATTCGACTCGTTCCACATCATTACGAAATATCGTATTCATGATCCATGGAACTAGTATTAATCTAATCTAATCAAATCTAATCTAATCACTCCTGACGTTCTTCTACACGCAAATGTTCAGTTATAGTATATGCCACTTTATTGGCACGGAATACGCATAATGTATTGATCCATGCAGACTTCATGCACTTCGTTTCGATATTGCAGGGTTTGATTCTATTCTATTTTTTTATTATTTTGTTGTCGTGTATGCATCTGATATTATTGTGTGTGTGTGTGTGTGTGTGTGTGTGTGTGTGTGTGTGTGTTGTGTGTGTTCAACTGGTTCAAATGGCTCTAAGCACTATGGGACTTAACATCTGAGGTCATCAGTCTCCTGGACTTAGTAGTACTTAAACCCAAGTAACCTAAGGACATCACACACATCCATGCCCGAGGCAGGATTCGAACCTGCGACCGCAGCAGCAGCGCAGTTCCGGACTGAAGCGCATAGAACCACTCGGCCACAACACCCAGCTGTGTGTGTGTGTGTGTGTGTGTGTGTGTGTGTGTAAAGGGAGCAATGAAATGCCTTAACTTCTATGTGTGCAGAATATAACTTTCTTAACGCTGCCTTATTACCGTCCTTTTGTAGCTTTTCATGAGTATTATCCGATATATGTGCTACTATTTTGTTGTCAGATGGAAGGAGACTGATTTTTCAACTATATGTTTTATTATTACTAGTTTTCTACGATGTTTTTTGCTAGTTCTGACTGTCATTTGAATTTGAAATATTTTCTTTGTTAGGGGATATTTTTTGTTACTGAATCTTATCGTTTTCATGTATCTTTATATTGTGGTGGGATGGTGGTTTATCTTGCAGGTGTTGGCAAACAGATCTGTAAGAAGAACGACATTGTTACAATGACAATTAAAGATGTTTTAAAACAAAGAGAAATGTGTTTGGTCTGAATAAGACTTTTATTACATTCAGAAAGGGCGGGATATATCTTATATTACTTGCGAAACTGCGAATGCAAGACAGAGGAGTGAAAGATGTTCAGATGTGTGTGAAATCTTATGGGACTTAACTGCTAAGGTCATCAGTCCCTAAGCTTACACACTACTTAACCTAAATTATCCTAAGGACTAACACACACACCCATGCCCGAGGGAGGACTCGAACCTCCGCCGGGACCAGCTGCACAGCCCACGACTGTAGAGCCTTAGACCGCTCGGCTAATCCCACGCGGCGGAGTGAAAGACAACATGCGCTTACGCATGTTATAAATCAAAGTCCCCTGCTGCACTTTTCTGCGTGTATGTAGAGGCTAATCCAAAGATGTATCGTGGGGGTTTTCATACAGTTTTCATTAATAGATAGACTGATTCACGAGGAAGCTTTTTGTATATGATTTACTACCGTTACGCCAGACATGACGTGCGCTGCCTGTGATAATACGGAGTGAGTCACTAATAATCTAGGTATATTTATGTTCCAAAGGCATTTAGACTTTTACATAAAAAAATTTTCGGTGGATTTAACCGCGAATAATACAGTTCTATTTATGCATATCATGGTTAGGGATTAGAAAACACTTGACGCCATAGTTTTTACAGTAATAAATCATTACCCACAGTTGTTCATTTATCAGCCCGAAAACTGTATATCCTCTCATCTGATCATAGGAGCGCTTATAAAATACCGACACATTTTCACGTAATGGGCTTTTTGTCTCGTAGTTTTGTCACTTCGTACCCTAACTAGCAGATTAAACATTATTTATGACTATTGCGTTAATATTTATTATAAACGGCCGTTCAGTGAATAATGCTCCAGATTTTTTTCTCAAAAAATATTTATTCTGAAGAGGTAGAATTTAATTACAGTTTCAATCAATATTTCTTTTTCACGTTTTATTGTTTCCCGTAGTCTCAGTCATGTTCTATGACTTTCCGTCAGCGTTGTTAACAGCATGTATTACGTTGTTGGTAAATCCTTTTGCTCTGAACTTGTAGCCATGTTTTCACAGCATCCGTGAGAGAAAGTCTTCTCCATTGTCCTGAATTATCCTCGTCTCTTTCGAGCATTCATGGAAACTATCTTGAGCATACCTTTGAATATCCAAGTGTATCAGTCATTGCACACGCACTTTCTACAGTCACCGATAGTTGCAGAGCCAGTTGTGAAGTTGAGATGTGCTGGTCTACACGAATAATGGAATCCGATTCATCATGACGAGAGCAGTGGCTGTGACAGGATGTCTCTGGCGTGGCTGATCAATGAGCTCCGTTTTTGCGCTTCGTGACGCTTTAAATTTCTTTTCCATCACCCACAATACTCCTATGAATTGCATCATTGCCCTATACGTTTTGGGATATCCACCACGGTTTCTTTTCCGACAACGAAGAATTTACTTACAGCACTTTGCCTGTAATGAGTGTCTTACTAGGCGCTGCTTTGCTGGTTCACTTCGACTGTGCTATTTGTACGAATTGACAGAAAATTGACACAAGTTGCAAAAGAACCATATGATTTCCAGTACCTGAAAGGTCATGTGCCTATTACCGACTGTAAAAAATAAGGCGTGCGTTTTGTTGAAAGACCATTGTGTAAGCTCTGTCGTCTACATCAGCGAAGACAAACACTTGGAATGAATTTTAACCTACGTATAGGACTACAATGTTTGTATTTTCACCGTCCGTTCTTATAACGGTATGCCTTTTAGATATATGCACATAATACCTTTGGGGTATTTTTTGCTATTACGTATAGGATCAGATACGTCATTTCATTTTCACAAATGTGTCCTCTGTCGGAGCCAACAAACATCAAGACGATTACGATACGATATTGCAGTACCTGTTTGTGAAGACGTGCGAGGCAGTGTTCCTCCTGATACGCATGCATGTCCAAAGAAACAGACACTGCTGCACTATAGTCGTTGTAAAATAAACGAAATGTATTGGCAGTTGCGAATGCGAACAACCATCAGCTGTATAATAGAATGACGACAATGAAAATTAATGCCGGACCGATATCAGTTGAGAACTTTCAATTAAAATGTCGTCCCCTGTACGGGAATTACATAACGAGTGTGAGTACAGGCTGTGACGCAGGGACGACAACTTATGGAAGTTTGGGTCTGGTTGTGAGTCGTGCATGGACAGTCAAAGCGGTTAAGACGACCGCTTGCGTAAAGTGGGAAATCCGAGTTCAAGCCCCGGCCCAGCATAAATTTCACTCTCGTCAGTCCCTTGTACAGATGATAGTTTTTCGTATTCTCAACACATTACATGTATCCAGATGATTGTCAAATTCATCCTATATTTTTATAGGCCTCTCTGGACTCCATGCACTCAGTGCTATTGCTATGCAATACACACTGAAGCGCCAAAGAAACTGGTGTAGGCATGCGTATTCAAATACAGATTCAAAATGGTTCAAATGGCTCTGAACACTATGGGACTTAACATCTATGGTCATCAGTCCCGTAGAACTTAGAACTACTTAAACCTAACTAACCTAAGGACATCACACAACACCCAGTCATCACGAGGCAGAGAAAATCCCTGACCCCGCCGGGAATCGAACCCGGGAACCCGGGCGTGGGAAGCGAGAACGCTACCGCACGACCACGAGCTGCGGACTCAAATACAGAGATATGTAAACAGGCAGAGTATGCCGCTGCTGTCGGCAACGCCTATATAAGACAACAAGCGTCTGGTGCAGTTGTTAGATCGGTTTTCTGCTGCTAAAATGGCAGGTTATCAAGACATAAGTGAGTTTGAACGCGGTGTTATAGTCGGCGCACGAGCCATGGAACACAGCATCTCAGACGTAGGGATGAGGAGGATTTCCACGTACGACCATTCACGAGTGTACTGTGAATACCAGGAACCCAGTAAAACTTCATATCTCCGATATCGCTGTGGCCGCCAAAGATCCTGCAAGAACGGGACCAACGACGACTGAAGAGAATCGTTCAGTGTGACAGAAGTGCAAGTCTTCAGCAAATTGCTGCAGATTTCAATGCTGGGCCATCAACAAGTGTCAACGTGCGAACCATTCAACGAAACATTGTCGATATGGTCTTTCAGAGCCGAAGTCCCACGCGTGCACAACACAAAGCTTTATGCCTCGCCTGGACCCATCAACACCGACATTGGACTGTTTATGACTGGAAATACGTTGCCTGGTCGGGCGCGTCTCGTTTCAAATTGTGTCGAGCGGATGGACGTGTACAGGTATGGAGACAACCTCATGAATTCATGGACCCTATATGTCGGCAGGGGACTGTTGAAGTTGATAGAGGCTCTGTAAAGGGGCGTGTGCAGTTGGAGTGATATGGGATCCCTGATACGTCTAGACACGACTCTGACAGGTGACACGTACGTAAGCATCCTGGCTGATCACCTGGATCCATTCATGTCTATTGTGCATTCCGACGGACTTGGACATTTCCAGCAGAACAATGCGACACCCCACACGTCCAGAATTGCTACACAGTGACTCCAGGAACACTCTTCTGAATTTAAACACTTCCGCTGGCCGCCAAACTCCCCAGACATGAACATTATTGAGCATATCTGGGATGTCTTGCCGCGTGCTGTTCTGAAGAGATCTCCACCCCTCGTACTGTTACAGATTTATGGACAGCCCCGCATGATTCGTGGTGTCAGTTCCCTCCTGCACTACTTCAGGCACTAGTCAAGTCCATGCCACGTCGTGTGGCGGCACTTCTGTCTGCTCGCGGAGATCCTACACAATATTAGGCAGGTGCACCACTCTCTATGGCTCTTCAGTGTAATAGTTCATTTTAAGTTGCTGGAATGGGACGCACGTAGGAGAAGTAATTAACAACCTTCACTTTCTGCATTTGAAGACTAATGGTGCCAAATAAATACATGATGAGATGTGAGCTCTGTACGGAAATGATTGCCCATCCTACGACACTGTTTTGTGGTGGAAAAAGAATTACCAAACTGGTCGCATGACCCTGACAGACGAGCCAAGTGCGAAAGTCAGCTGCGAAGGTCATGATTTCAATTTTTCTTGCCTTGCCTTGTCGTGGAGTATCCTCACTGACTACGTTGGATAGGGTCAAACCATCACTGACAGATACTGCGGCAATATTCTGGACGAGTCACGTGAAGCTATGATTAAATAAGGCCGCGGTATGCTCACCAGAGGCGCTTTTCTTCTGGCTGACACTCTACCAGCTCATTTACCTCAAGCCGCAGTTAACAAAACGAGTGGCATTGAAAACTTGCAGTATCCGCCTTATTCCCCTGATTTTGTACCATGTAACGTTTCTTGTTCACAGAAATGAAGAATTCGATGTGAGGTCACCGATTTGACAATACAGATGACCTCATTACTGTAGTAAAAGACTGATTTAAGAAAAATGTGCATTCGGAAGATCAAGGAAAACGTATATAGGTGGATGGTGCTACGTGTAGAAGGATTATCATTAAAAAATCAACATAAACTCTCTGTTACATTGTTTAAAGAGTCACAATTATACCTTCAAGATACTCGCTCGTAAATGCCCAGAATGTTATTACTGTCACAAGCAAATAACGAGCACGTAAGCTGTAAAGTCATTCCATATCATTTTGGTAAAAAAAATCATGCACAGAAAAATTTAACCAATTAACTGACTCATCCTATCAATTGGTGAGCCCCTCCTTCATCTAGCAAAATTGATGAGCCCGCCTTCATCTAGCAAGTAAGACCGCTAGTCTCTAGCATCACATAGCCTCCAAAAATCAGAAAGCATGTTTTTGTCTTTTTTTATCTTTTCTTGAATGTGGCTAATAGTAGTACGCAACTTTCCAAAAGACGTTACTCTCGGCTTTGGTTGTTAAAATTACTTTACTTTTAAACTCCTCTACTGCTATTTCAGACTATAGTCAATTTCAAGCATAACACTACAGAAATATCGTGGACATTATTTATATGTTGTAGCAAATGAATCATAATATAATCATGTGTTCCGTGCATGAAGCAGGTCAATCACGGCAAGTCCAGAGCTATCAAACCCTCCCGATCGCCTGACATCTCTTCCGTAGTTGCGAATGACGCATGTCTCTTGATATCGTCATTTAGATGGTATCTTCGTCTGGTCCCCTTCCCAGTCGCCATCCCTTTATAACGCAGTCTCTTCTCATCCCGTGTCCCAGCTATTTCATTTTTCGTCTCAGATTGGTTCCATTGTGTGTCTTTTCTCATTCATCCTGTGTAACACAACCTTATTTCTTATGTTATCTGACCATTTCACACTTTTAATCTTCTGACTGGTTTTATGCATTTGCTACGAATTCCTCTCCTGTGCCAACCTCTTCATTTCGGAGTAGCACGTGCAACCTACGTCCTCAACCATTTGTTGAATGTAATACAGTCGCTCTCTTCCTCGACAGTTTTTACGTACTACAGTCCCTTAAGAAACATGGAATTTATTCCTCGATGTCTTCACATTATCCTTCAATCCTGTCTACTCTCCTTGAAATGTATTCCTCACGTTATGTTCCTCGACCTAATCGTTTCATATCAGTCGATCTGATTTTTCAGAGCCTTTCCTAGTACCACATTTCATGTCTTTCCGATTCTCTTCTTCTTTGTTTTTCCTGCAGTCTGTGAAGAACAATGGTGTGATCCAGACTTAATCTTTCAGAAATTTCTTCCTAAAGTAAGGAACGCCTTGTTTGCCTGTGCTAGTCTGCTTTTTATCCCATCCTTTCTTCGTCCATCACGTGTTGTATTGCTTCCAAAATACAACAATTCTTTTACAACGTCTTGTTCGTGAACCCCAATTGAGTTGCAAAGTTTCTCGCTAGTCTCAATTCTCCTCCCTCTCATTATTTTCGTCTTCCATATTCTGTACTGATGACAGTGTTCATTCCATTCGACAGATCCTGTAATTATTCTTCGCCTTCACTGAGGATAACCATGTCACCAGCAAATCTTGTCATGTACATCCTTCCAGCCCGAATTTCAGTTCAACTCCAGAACCATTCTTTTATTTCCAGCATTACTTCTTTGTTGTACAGATTGAACAGTAGGGTGAAAGACTACATTCCTGTCTTCTAATGTTTGTAATCCAGTACTTCGTTCTTGGTTTTCCATTTAAACTATTTTCTCTTGGTTCTCCTACATGCTGTATGTTACCCGTCTTTAGCTATATTTTCCTCAGAATTTGGAACATCTTGCACTATTCTGCATTGTCTAACGCTGTATGTAGGCCGACAAGTCCTGTAAAGGTTTCTTGATCTTTCTTAAGTCTTTACTTCATTACCAACATCAGAGACTCTGGTGCCTTTACATCTTCTAAAGCCAAACTAATCGTGATCGAAGAGATCCTCAATTTTCTTTTCAATTCTTCTCTTTTATGTTCTTCTACAAATCCACAACTCAAATGCCTCTAAGCATTTCTCCTCTCCCTGCTGCAGTGTCTACAGTTTTCCAGCAAGCAGGGAAACTCTCCATCCATTTCTATAGACTTTTTCTGAATGATTATTTAATGGGGCACAGAAAACACTTCAGCTTCTGTAAAACATTTCTTTTTGAATAGCTATTCTTGTTATTATTTCTTGATTACATGTCACATTACTAGTTTTGTATTCTACGCACGTTATCACATTGTTCAGATGGCACTTATCTTCTTCATATTGGAGTAACATTTCTTCATTGGTGTACATTGTGCTCACGCAAACCTTTAGCTGCGTTGTGTGCTAGACAAGAGGATTGAAAGTCAGTATGGTGCTTTGTTTTTACTGGTGTCATGTTTACACAAACACTGTAATACATTGTCGAACAGGGTTTGAGGAAGTAAGTTCACGTCCTTGATTTGAGTAGAGTAGTTTGACTGCGGTCTTTAATTAAATATCTTTATTTGACTTTGTATAACTGATATATGTAAACCATCATCCATCAAAATAATGACAAAGGATATCATTTGACTACGAAATTAGACAAAGATTTCGACGAACTCAGTTTATTAGACTTGTATGTAATTAAATTCGCAATTGACAAATGGAACGAACATTCAAATGAATAGACTAATGACTTGAAAATTGAGATAGAGAATCTGGAAATGTGATTCAAGTGAACACTTATCCTGACAAAACATTTACGTTAGCATAAGTCTTACCATGATTGCCGAAGGTTATTGCTTAGTGACATAAAATGTTATAGAACTTCTAACTACAGACAAATCTTGAGAATGAAGTTCGAAATTACTAACTGTCATTACAGAGGATTCCTCTTTCCCTACAGTTCACATCGGTGTTGCGGCTGGATCTCACGATATTCATAATCTGCAAGTGGGGAGTGATATGGCAGCAAAATCGGTCATTGGTTCCGAACAGACAAATCCTCTCCATTTGTTTCTAAGTTCAATTCAGTCGGATGAGAGGCCGTCAACCCAGATCGCCCTTGACAAGTTGTCTGACAATGAAGCCTGCCCATCGAGACGCCAACCTGTCAAGAAATGACTTTCTGCAAGGCGCTTCCGACAAGAAAAACATTGTTCTCTGCGTTTTTTTGGCGTTGCAGAATTTGTGATGGCTGCTAAGACGTTACAAGATGCTGGTGTCCCTCACTTTCTCTTGTTTCCAAATGGTTAGCCAATTATGACAGTTGTTAGTTTTGCGCTCCAAAATCGAATTATTCTCTCACTCTGCCTACTTTCTCGTGCTGGCCATCTGGGAGGACCTCTGTATGCACAGTCGCACTCATTATTTCCACTTCTAAAAAATGGCTCTGAGCACTATGGGACTTAACATCTGAGGTCATCAGTCCCCTAGAACTTAGAACTACTTAAACCTAACTGACCTAAGGACATCACACACATCCGTGCCCGAGGCAGGATTCGAACCTGCGACCGTTGCGGTCGCGCGGTTCCAGACTGCAGCGCCTAGATCCGATCGGCCACCTCGGCCGGCTACACTTCTAAGTTACTTAGTAAACCAATGGTAGCCGTCTTTACATTTCCTTAACAGTGTGGTTTTGCGGCGTCTGACGTGTCAGAATCCCACGCTCTTCAAAGAAGTCATAACTTTTTGTTCGTATTCCACTTTCTAAGATGTTATCTTAACAGCCCATGTTTTCCGGCGACGTTTGACTGGCCGCTGTTTCATTTCACAGTGGTAGCGCTTCCGGGCTAGGCATCCACTCCGTGACCACACAGCTCACTAAAAACAGGCTTTGTTGTCGCTGCATATCCTGGAGGAGCAATCTGCATTGTACGACTTTGGATTGGTGAAGCCACGGTGGCCCCTACTCAAAACACAGTTCAGACCCTATGCTTCCTGGCCTCCACTTTCGCAGTGACTGGGGCGAGCAACTATCCTGCAAATGGGGGTGGGAGAAGTACTACCTGCGTTTTATGGCCTTGTTGCGCTTCTTTCTTTCTCTGTGGAATCCATCTTGCTTCCATGGTGGCTTCTCATTTAGCTGTGCGTGAAACTTAATATAGGAAATTGTAGTTAAGTACTTATGTATAGGCAATCACTGGCACTCATTCAAATTTCATTTTCCTGTGGCTTTTAATTTATGCCGGTTAGATTTTACACTCTCTTACGGTTGTCACATGAGTTATGGGACAGTTTGGGAAAAAAAAAGAAAAACAGTCGTTTAACAAGTAGAGGAAGTGGATCAGTGAATACAAAAATGTAAGATATTATTTAAGAAAGACATAGGTCTGTTCATTTCTTTGCAAAAAACAGGCGGTCATAATGGTTAATGGCCCCCACGTAGCTAACCAACATTTACTTGACGTATCTTTTATTTTCATTCTAGACAAAATTATATCTGGAGTCGTCAAGATAAACTGGACACCCTGTATACAGAGCTCCAATTTTCAGTAAGCTTTTCTGTCTCCTCCAGACATCTGGACAGTAGTTCGCAGCTCTGTATACTTGTTACTGTTTGATCAGTTTACAGACATGTTCCGCAGCCGACATCATATTCGATGGCTCTTCGCATGTGTACAGGAGAAAGGAAATTAGTGCCATTGAAAACTTTAAATTCGGTGACGTAATGCAACACTTATGAACTTCAAAAAGAACTTACATACGTCAGAAAATTCGCCACACCGCCCACTACAACTGAGTCAAAACAACACCTTAGCTATTGTGAATATAACTGAGGTTGTCTTCTTCGCTGTCTCTCTGAGTATTTACATCTTTTATTGTGCGATGAAGAGTCGTGGAACATCATTTCCAGAAAAGGGTCCGGGAGCTTCCAGCTGTCGTTCTCTTTAAAAATACGTAGCGAAATATATGAAGATTAATAGGAGTCGATTTCGTTCTCTTTAAAAATACGTAGCGAAATATATGAAGATTAATAGGAGTCGATTTAGAAGAGATAGGGGATCCAGTATTAGAATCGGAATTTAAAAGAGCTTTGGAGGACTTACGGTCAAATAAGGCAGCAGGGATAGATAACATTCCATCAGAATTTCTAAAATCATTGGGGGAAGTGGCAACAAAACGACTATTCACGTTGGTGTGTAGAACATATGAGTCTGGCGACATACCATCTGACTTTCGGAAAAGCATCATCCACACAATTCCGAAGACGGCAAGAGCTGACAAGTGCGAGAATTATCGCACAATTAGCTTAACAGCTCATGCATCGAAGCTGCTTACAAGAATAATATACAGAAGAATGGAAAAGAAAATAGAGAATGCGCTAGGTGACGATCAGTTTGGCTTTAGGAAAAGTAAAGGGACGAGAGAGGCAATTCTGACGTTACGGCTAATAATGGAAGCAAGGCTAAAGAAAAATCAAGACACTTTCATAGGATTTGTCGACCTGGAAAAAGCGTTCGACAATATAAAATGGTGCAAGCTGTTCGTGATTCTGAAAAAAGTAGGGGTAAGCTATAGGGAGAGACGGGTCATATACAATATGTACAACAACCAAGAGCGAATAATAAGAATGGACGATCAAGAACGAAGTGCTCGTATTAAGAAGGGTGTAAGACAAGGCTGTAGCCTTTCGCCCCTACTCTTCAATCTGTACATCGAGGAAGCAATTATGGAAATAAAAGAAAGGTTCAGGAGTGGAATTAAAATACAAGGTGAAAGGATCTCAATGATACGATTCGCTGATGACATTGCTATCCCGAGTGAAAGTGAAGAAGAATTAAATGATCTGCTGAACGGAATGATCAGTCAATGAGTACACAGTATGATTTGAGAGTAAATCGGAGAAAGACGAAGGTAATGAGAAGTAGAAGAAATGAGAACAGCGAGAAACTTAACATCGGGACTGATGGTCACGAAGTCAATGAAGTTAAGGACTTCTGCTACCTAGGCAGTAAAATAACCAATGACGGACGGAGCAAGGAGGACATCAAAAGCAGACTCGCTATGGCAAAAAAGGCATTTCTGGCCAAGAGAAGTCTACTAATATCAAATACCGGCCTTAATTTGAGGAAGAAATTTCTGAGGATGTACGTCTGGAGTACAGCATTGTATGGTAGTGAAACATGGACTGTGGGAGAGCCGGAACAGAAGAGAATCGAAGCATTTGAGATGAGGTGCTATAGACGAATGTTGAAAATTAGGTGGACTGATAAGGTAAGGAATGAGGAGGTTCTACGCAGAATCGGAGAGGAAAGGAATATCTGGAAAACACTGATAAGGAGAAGGGACAGGTTGATAGGACCTCTGCTAAGACATGAGGGAATGACTTCCATGGTACTAGAGGGAGCTGTAGAGGGGAAAAACTGTAGAGGAAGACAGAGATTGGAATATGTGAAGCAAATAATTGAGGACGTAGGTTGCAAGTGCTACTCTGAGATGAAGAGGTTAGCACAGGAAAGGAATTCGTGGCGGTGCGCATCAAACCAGTCAGTAGACTGATGGAAAAAAAAAATTGTTCTTACACTTGGAGAACTGAATGGGTGGCATATAATAACAAACCAGTTCATGAGAAATAATTGGTTGAAATGGCTCATCGTCACAGTAAAAATCTTTCATTGAGCAATTAAACATAATAACTGTTAAACACTGCAACAGTGGTCACGTCACAAAACTGATCTGCACTTCCAGTTTTGCCCCATTAAGCGCGATATCGAGGGCACGTTTTTTCCAATTAACTGTAATGTTCCAAACACGGGCAGCAAAGTTGCTATGGAAGTCTTGGTGCGGCAAAAGGGGTGCTAACTTTGGCTGTCAGTGACTGCCTCTACAATGCAGTTCACAGTGGCTTGCAGAGTACAGATGCAGGTTTATGAATGCAAAGATTGCCTACTCCTTGGGGCCAAGAGTACATCACACGCCGATCGCCTGCTGCTTTCGGCGCTATGTGGCGAGGTTGGAACCCTTCCACCGAGTGACGGTTCGACGGAGCCTAAGTCTCTTGCTGCGAATAAGCGGCTTTTCACAGGTACAGCCTCACTAACAAGGGAACCTCCCCATCGCACCCCCTCAGATTTAGTAATAAGTTAGCACAGTGGATAGGCCTTGAAAAACTGAACACAGATCAATCGAGAAAACAGGAAGAAGTTGTGTGAAACTATGAAAAAAATTAATAAAATATACAAACGGAGTAGTCCATGCCAAGATAGGCAACATCAAGGACAATAGGAATCAAGGAGCGCCGTGGTCTCCTGGTTAGCGAGAGCAACTACGGAACGAGAGGTCCTAGGTTCAAGTCTTCCCTCGAGTGAAAATTTTAATTTTTTATTTTCAGTTTATGTGACAAACTCTTCCCTCGAGTGAAAATTTTAATTTTTTATTTTCAGTTTATGTGACAAACTCTTATGTTTTCATCACTTTTTTGGGAATGATTATCATATCCACAAGAAAACTTAAATCGGGCAAGGTAGAAGAATCTTTTTACCCATTCGCTAAGCGTACAAGTTAGGTGGGTCGACAACATATTCCTGTCATGTGACACACATGCCGTCATCAGTGTTGTATAGAATATATCAGACGTGTTTTCCTGTGGAGGAATCGGTTGACCTATGACCTTGTGATCAAATGTTTTCGGTTCCCATTGGAGAGGCACGTCCTTTCGTCTACTAATCGCACGGTTTTGCGGTGCGGTCGCAAAACACAGACACTGAACTTATTTCAGTGAACAGAGACGTCAATGAACGAACGGACAGATCATAACTTTGCGAAAGTAAAAAAAGTAAAATTTTCAGTCGAGGGAAGACTTGAACGAAGGATCTCTCGTTCCGCAGCTGCTCACGCTAACCACGGGACCACGGCGCTCCTGAGCTCACGTTCTCCTTGTTGTTGCATATCTTGCGCATGGACTACTCAGTTTGTATGTTTTACTAATTTTTTTCATAGTTCCACACAACTTCTTCCTGTTTTCTCGATTGATCTGTGTTCAGTTTTTCAAGGCCTATCGACTGTACCAACTTATAACTAAATCTGAGGGGGGTGCGATGGGGAGGTTCCCTTGTAAGAAGTCTTGCCAGCTGTAGTCTACGCACGTTTCCAGACGGAGGGAGAAAGAACGGATGTAATTGCATGTCACTTGCCCGCAGTTGAAACGAATCAAACAAAATGCACATGTTATAGATCTTAAGCCTATAATAACCATGAACGTTGTAGGATATTTTACAAAAATAAATCGGGAGCCATGGAAGATGGAAACATAGATGCAGACATATGTGTGAATAAATAAAAAATAAATGCACTTCATTGTGTTTTCAGGAGATGGGATTAAAAAAAAGTAAAAGGATTTTGTTAATGCTTTTAGCAGTGGAAACATAGTTGATACTGGCCTAACATAATCGTGTTAATTATACCGAAGCTAACACCTAGCTGTGGGCAATTTTCTCTACCGTAGCTAGTCACCCGTGATCAGAGAGTGTACTTTATGAAGAGTGTAACCAGACTGGGAAGCATGGTGTGTACAACAAAGGAGAGTATTGACGAGACGGGCTCGCTTCAAGGAATGATTCCTACAACACGGCGTGGCGGTACCAATGGAGACGGATCTAGAACGCCAGCATAACGTATCTTTTATAAGCGAGACGCTGGCGGCCTTAAACCTTTGTGATTCTAATTTTTTCGCTGAGGAGGTGTCCCACAACTTTTCTCCGTACATCTCAATACTGGGTGAGGATCCACCTTGCTATCTATCAAAGGTTGCACCCTCATACTGCTGTCCTTTAAATACGAGATATTCACGAGTGTCGGCGCGTTGTTCCGGCTTCGTTAGGCTCGCCATGTGCCCCGGAGTCGCGGCTGGAGCCAGTGTAGGCAGCAGCAGCAGCAGCTGGCAGGAATTTCCAGAGAAGCACGCGGCGACAGATGGCGGCGGCGCTGAGAAACGCCGACACAGCCGCCGCAGCCTCTGGCGAGGTCGCGGCCACCGCCTGCGAACCGCCGGCAGCCAGCATCCAGTAGGCGGCAGCTGGCGCCCCGGCAAGACACGGCGCATCCGCGGCTCAGTCGCTCCCCTCCCCTCACCGCCCCACTAGCTACTTCCCACCAGCCGCTGCCTGCAGCCCAGGCTGCCAACTTGTCACCTAACAACACAGTGGGTCGCAGTATTGACAGAATCGCCTCACGAGTTGTGGCTCACCGGTATACGGAGACGCAATGTTTAGAGAGCCGCGACTCTGCCTTCTGGTATCAATAACAAACAACAGCCGCTGCTGACCGGGACTTGGCTTCGGAAAACAGCAGATGTGGCGCTACCCACTGTTGTTATTAACTGACAACGATGTTACTGCGTTTGGCCTCTCATGGCCGTTACCAGAAACACGAGTTGATGTTACAGTAAACAAGTATTGCAGTGACTAAGCAAAGCGTATCGCTCTGTGACCGATATCGAGACAGTTGTGCATATACTCGTACTTCAGCGTGTCCTTGTGAAAAATCACGATAAAAAAAGCACCCTCTTCAATTCCTTATGCATTAATACCGTGGCCTAGTAGTACCTGACTGTACAGGCGGCGAAGTAAACTGTCCAACAGCATCACTCAATGCGGAATCAGTACAATTCCCTCACATTTATATCATCTGTTTATTTATTTGTTTGGATTTCTTTATGCCAACAAGCCGTGGCTCCACACATGAGAGTCGGTTCAGATACGGTTTCTTTTTCCCCTGCTCAATCTAGGGTCCTGTTGTGACGCCTTGTGTTAGCAAAGCGGCAACGTCTAGTGGATGCAGAGAGGGCAGGGTGTTACCAGGGACCGACAGGTGGCAGCATCGTACTTCAGTGCAAACCACTGAAACAAATATAACAACTACAAAGAATACACTCAGACCGAAACAATAATGATTTTATCTGTAGTAAAGCCATCAAACAATTGTCCCATGAATCGGTAGCGAGGATGTTGAGCCACCAGTTTACAGATAATTAATACTTTTAGCATAACATTTGATGTTCCCAGGTACGTCTTGTTGTGGCTTAGTTTCGTTTAGTTAAAAAGAAAGAATAAGGGAAAACCACACGTTTGCAAAATGTACGGGTATTGGATATACACCGTAATCTCCTTCTCCCATTGCCTATTTCCTCCTGTCCCCCTCTCCCCTTTCATCCTCCATCAGCTCCTCCTTCGTTCTCTAGCCATCCTCTCCTTCCACTCTCTCTCCATCTTTTCTTGTCTCCTCTCTTTGTCCATCTCCTCCTCTCCGTTTTCTATGTCGCTTTCCTTCCACCCCTCTTTTCGTTCCCTCTTCTTCCCTCTCTCTGACTTTGGGCTTTTTTAATCGTTATCTCAATTCACATTTTATGTTAGTATTCTAATCTTAAATCGATAACCCCCCATAACCTATAAATACAACTATCCGGTTTGCTAATGTCCCAATGTTCATAAGAGTGAAAATCTGAAGTAAATCAGTAAAGAGCTTCTCGAAATTTTTAGTAATAAAATTTCCCCTTTACATATTAAATGTTAATTTATGTGTTACAAATATTACAAAAGTATATAAAAACACACACGTATGCAACGTTATGTCAAAATTTCGAAGCAATTGCTGAAGAGCTTTCCGAGGTTTATCTTGTTAAACAAACGTTTACTTTTTCTTTTGTATAGATGTAATTGTTCGTTCATTCAAAACCCTGAATCTCCGAAAGTACTTCACCGATTTCTTCGAAATTTTGAGACAACGTTGCGTTCGAATGCGCACGTGTTTTATAAACTTACCGGAGAATGGCAGAAGAAAAATAAATAGTTACATAATTTAGCAATACATGGCGCTATAAGCATCATAATTTAACAGTGATCGACTACAAATGGCAGATGAATCATATAACAATGCCTAAGGTGTACATTTGACGTTAAACGAACTGTACTACTCAGTGTGCGTGGGTGTACGGTTGTGATTCTGTTAGTTACGCGAGCCCATCCACCACGGCAACGTTATATTACATCGGATGGGAAAAATCCGTTTTTAATTGTCCTGAGGCCGAAAACTGCATAAAAATCATCAATAAAAATAAAATCGGAGTATTAATTTCCGTCTGGCTGGCGCAAAACATGTTCAATATCCTGTCCACCGTTTTCTGCAACGAGTTGAAATCGAGAAACAGCATGTTTCACTTCTGATGGAAGTGTTTCCGGGGTCTCGTTTAGAATGTGTTGCGCATTGCGTGCCTTCAATGCAGCCAAGTTTGCAATCAGAACACTGCACACAACATCTTTCAGATAACCCCAAGTCATACGGATTAAGATCAGGTGATCGGGACGGCCAGGCTGTACGGAAATGGCGGCTGATAATTCCAGCATTTCCGAAATGGCGCTGCAGCACCTGCTTAACTGCATTTACAATGTGCGGAGGTACGCCATCTTGCATAAAAATGATTCCATCGGCACATCCACGCTGTTGGAGAGCTGGAATGACGTGGTTGCGCAGAAGACACTCATAGCGCTTACCAGTGATGGTACAGGTAACAGGACCGGAAGCACCTGTCTCTTCGAAAAAATATGGCCCTATGGTAAATGATGGCGTAAACCCGCAGTGACTTTTTCAGGATGAAGTGGTACTGGTTGATTTGCGTGTGTATTTTCCGATGCCCATATTCGACAATTCTGTGTATTGACATGTCCTGTCACATGGAAGTGGGCTACGTCTGTCCACAAAATCTTCCACGACCAATCATTGTCCACTTCCAATCGTGTAAGAAATTCTAAAGCAAACAAAGGTCTCTCGTGGTGGCAGGTCAAGAGAAATCAACTTGTGCACATGGGTAATTTTGAATGGATAGCAAAGAATGGTATTTCGTAGGATTTTACGCACCGTGCTCACGAGTATTTCCAGTGTTCGGGCAATTCTCCGTGCACTACACGTTTGCACACCACCACTCGTCTTCTCCTGCTTTGCTGTGACAACTGCTTCCGCTGACGTCGAATCGCTTCGTTTGCTCCCTCTACCTGGTTGCACACCAAAAGAACCCGTCTTTTCGAATTTCAGAATCATTTTCTCCAGACACACGGCAGTCATCGTACCAACGTCTTTTTTCAAACGCTTCAGTGTCCGGAACTTTTGCAGAGCGACGTCATAATTCTTGTAATACAGCTTTACAACCAGAGCGCGATCCTGCATTGAGACAGTCATGGCAAACGCCGCTGACACGAAAGGAGGAAAAGCCGTGTTTATATCAACTTCGATGGGTCGTGCGCATTACAGGTGTTTTCATTTACGTAATCTGACACATACAGCGCCATCTATTGATCAATTTTCACACTATTTTGTTTTCTTCTGCCATACATTTTCCCTCTTCTCCGATAATATTCTGTTGCAATTTGACGTCATTCTGACCAGTGGTGTTATTTCTACATTGGTTTGAAAGTTAAACTTTGATTATAATCACCACGTATATTGATATACAGTTTTCAAAGGATTGGTAGTTCTGGGGCTCGTATTGTTAGCCAATCATTATATTGTAATAATACTTGGAAAGTGTATTTTTGTGCAAACATATCCTATTTCAGATGGAAGAATACCTATTGACATTAAAAAACTAAAAGTTGGGTAAACCAGAAGGTCAATGGAGTTCGTTGCAGGCTTCGAGTCGTTTACGATATTTTAAAAAGTACACCCCGCACTGATACTTGTACATTACCTGTGATAGGGCATACTAAGGAACAATACAGGTACTTACATAGTTATGTGGATTCTGACAAGTAACGAGACAACTGACCAGCACAATCTGTGTTAAAAATGGCCACCTGCAGCAGCAATACACGCTTCCAATCCGGTATGGAACGACTGCTGCACTCGTGTTAGCATTGCAGCGGAGATGTCCGAGCAGGCTGTAGTAATACGTCGCCGTAGAACATCGGATGCAGACAGCGTGTTTCAGCTTTCCCCACAGAAAAAAAAAAAAAAAAAAAAACCTACGGGCGTCAAATACGGGAAACGGGCTAGACGAGGTACAGGTCCTCCGCATCCAATCCAATGACTGGGACGCAATGCATGCAGCGTGCTGTTGTACTTCGCGCACTGTAGACTGGAAAGCCATGATGTTGGTACCACAGGTTCCTAGTCTGCAGATGAGCGTCATCTAGCATCCGTCGAAAATAGTCTGTTAGGAGACGGCAAAGATTGTGCGCGTTCAGTGTTCCGCTTATGGAAAACGGGAGTATGAGCTGACAGTTCACTAACCGACACCGTAAATATTGACGTTCCACCTGAATAGGCCAGCGGGAATTGTACACAGACCGAAAGTGCATGTTTCGGCGGTTTACCGGGCCATGATTGGTAAATATGGCTTCATCACTAAACAAGATACGTGACACATCTAGAGTATATTGCCTTAATGCCCATGTACACAAGTTAACAACGATTCTCATAATCGTTTGCATGCAGCTCTTGGCAAAGATGGAACCTATGTCGAAGGATAAAGCCTAACAAGGGGAGTGCCAGGGTTGGGAAATGAAGTTCGGAGTGGGACGGCGCGTGTGTGCAGCACTACCCCATAGAGTTACAACGTCCCAGCCATACGGCCAGATGGCCAGCCATTCACGAGAAAATCGCTCCGAAACTTTCAGTCCTACAGTATATAATACCCATGTGTCCGCTCACCGAACCGAATGGCGCGGTGGCCGATGCATTATTGGTAACAATTTGTGTTTAGTATTTTCAGAGTATCTAATTGATTTTCCTTATAAAAAATACAATGACGTTCAAATTGAAAACTTCTGTTCTTTCAACATTTTCAAGTTTTCCCACCAAATTATTTCCTTCAAATATTCGTTCGTATTGTATACTGACAATATTTCATTTCTATCATGTATATTATACATAACATCCGTCGAACAGGAGCGTACGGCTTCTATCCGACTAGTTCAGGTACACGATCGACTTAAATGTCATGAGACCGCTATAAACGAGGATCCCCACAAAGGGGCATTTGACAACTTGGAGAGCGAAGGGATAGCCGCGCATCCGCGCTGCCTGGACTACAAATAGGGAAGAAGAATCTAGCAGTTGCTTTTACGCTCTTGGAACGAGTACACGTGTGTGAAAGTTTTTACTGTTGCTAACGTTTTGTGGTTACAATGCTTCGAAGTGAACACATCGCGAGTTCTGAGGGACTTGTAGAAGATATTACTGACGATTCTCTACGCAGCGAGAAATCGAAGTTGCTGGTTAAAGATGCAGTTACCCATTTCAATGCACTGCTGGTTGAAAACGATTTACTAGCGTCAGAAGGTTCGCCGTCAATTCCACACTAAGCTATGCTGATGACACATAAGTTGTACAACACTGTGATATATTTCTTGAGTGAAAACACTATCGTGGTTGATGAAGAATTACTTCACGAGAATAAAGGTGGTGAAGATGTAGAATTCGAAGAGGTTACAATAGACGATTCTTCAGACAAGTATGAACCCCCAGGGAAAAAATCCAAAGAGCCTACGTATATTCCGCTAGAATACAAAATACCGTGCGTCAACATTGCGAAAGCACATCCTAGATGGAGTCTGCAAGCGCTGGAAAGTAAAGGATGTCATCTTTCTTTTGGGGGGACGAAATTAAAAAGCGTGGATCTGTATTTGACAAATACACAGCAATAGATTCGTGGACTTACGATCGTTTTGTCGAAGCTAGGCACAATTACCAGCAAGTTACCACTCGAAATCTGCAACAATGGGCTTTAGCAGAGGCCGCACAATGTGAAAACTTTGAATTTAAAGCTTCTAGTCGATGGGTGGCGAGATTTAAACAACGGCACAGAATTCTTCAATGGAAAGTAAAAAAAAATCGTATCACGAAAGGAAACAGTGACATTGGAAGAAACCTTGGCTGTTGCAGAAACTTTCCGGTTACAAACTGGAGATTTAATACCCACTTTTCACAAGGGCTATATTATCAACACGGATCAAACAGACATGTGACACAAAATGAAATCACATTCTACATATGGTATTTCAAACAACGGATACCCATTTGAGTAATTCCCTTATATAATCATGTAATTGTACAATCGCTTCGGTCATTAAATATCGTGCTGTTTCATTTGCTTCCAGGATGTCAATGCCATTCTACTTTCAACCGGACTCTCACCCACAAAGGAAACAAGACCGTACTTGTGAAGAGAGTGGACATGAAGAAAGTTACACATTCATATACAGCACAATATGCTATTACTTTTTCTGGACGTGTCCTGCCGAGTGTTTTCGTATGCCTGCAGGAGACAACAGGTGCATTTGGACCCCGAGTCCAGAAGACGGACGATGAATACGCCAAAACATACAAGAACGTCATTATGACGTCATCAAAATCTGGAAAGCTGACTACATTTCTTAAAACAACTTTGAATCCCTACGTTGGGAACAAAAGGTTTCTCCTCATCGTCGACTCCTGAGGAGGGGAAACACAACCATAACTGTATGACTAGGTTTTCCAGGACGACGCACAACGTCCCACCTGTACCCTCAAAGTTATTCCACCGAAGTGTACACCACTAGTGCAGACCTGTGATGTTCATTTTTACAGACAGGTAAAAAATTTCATTAAATGCCTGCAAAATTGCGATACTTTAATTGAACAGGAACGAGAGATTAATGTACGAGAAGATTGTATTAAAATTCACTCGATCGTTCACCATCAGTTATCATCTCCTGTTTCACAATATGATCCAATACGCATGGTTCGCGTCGAAACTAACAGGAGAAAGACACATCTTTAGAAATGTTAACGAGGTCTACTTTTCGACAGATATCCTCAAAACTCGCCGCTCGTGTAAAAAATCTTCGTTTCACTCGATCGTTCACCATCAGTTATCATCTCCTGTTTTTCGCAATATGATCCAATACGCATGGTTCGCGTCGAAACTAACAGCAGAAAGGCACGTCTTTAGAAATGTTAACGAGGTCTGCTTTTCGACAGATATCCTCAAAACTCGCCGCTCGTGTAAAAAATCTTCATTTATTCGATTCTCAAATTGTTCAAACATCTATTGTTTCCAGTGTTTTTATGACAAATATCATTCTGGCTCTTGTGTAATTTAGCAATCCAGCGAATAAACATATCATTATTCATAGTCTTCACAATATGAATATTATTCTCCTATGCACACAGTTTTCAATATACAATACGAACGAATATTTGAAGGAAATAATTTGGTTGGAAAAGTTGAAAATCTTGAAAGAACAAAAGTTTTCAGTTTGAACGACATTGTTTTTTTTTTTTTTTTTTTGATAAGGAAAAGCAAATAGGTACTTTGAAAATACGAAGCACGAATTGTTACCAATATTGCATCGGCCACCGCGCCATTCGGTTCAGTGAGTTTCGGGTTTCTCTACATCGGTAAATCCCATCGTCCACTCACGATCTACTGCTTGGACTGTCACACACTTACTGACTAGCAGGTCACAACACACTCAAGGAACACACAAGCACACAATAAGCAAACATAAAAACATAATAACTAGCAACTAGACAGGTTGAATGGCACAAACAAGTGTCGGTGTGGAAACTTTTCAAAACACGATGTCCCGTAAGCGAATCGCACTAGGATCTTGCAACGAACACTTCTGACATTGTAATTTGCCCTACTTTTAGTTTGTTAATGCCAATAGAAATTGTTCCATTTAAAAAGGTGTATTTTTCACAAAAATACACTTTCTAAGTGACATTAAATCTGTTTATTGGTGAACAATACGAGCCCCTGACTACCAATCCATTCTGTGAAAACCGCATATCAACAGCACTTCCCATTTCCGTAAGTTTTAGGTGATTCACTCTCTATGTATACGCGCTCCAGAAGGTTAATAAAAACACGTGTGTATTCCAATGCATCGTTGAGTCGAAACTCGCACTTTTCGCAAATGACGTACAGGAAGGTTTGGATCATGTCAGTCAGGCAGAGACAGCATTTCCTGATTTCCGGAAAGTATTTGGCGCAGTACATCTACGCTTGTTATAAAAAGAACGGTCGTATGGGGTATCAGACGAAATTTGGGACTGGACTGTGGATATTTTGGTAGGAAGGACAAAGCAAGTTATCTCGGATGGAGAATTACCAATAGACGTGGACGTAACTTGAGCTGGTGCCACAGAGAACTGTGTTTGGGCCTTGCTTTATCTATCTATCTATCTATGGCTCAAATGGCTCTGAGCACTATGGGACTTAACATCTATGGTCATCAGTCCCCTAGAACTTAGAACTACTTAAACCTTATTAACCTAAGGACATCACACAACACCCAGTCATCACGAGGCAGAGAAAATCCCTGACCCCGTCGGGAATCGAACCCGGGACCCCGTGCTCGGGAAACGAGAACGCTACCGCGAGACCACGAGCTGCCGACTATCTATCTATAGCTCTGAGCACTATGGGACTTAACTGCTGTGGTCATCAGTCCCCTAGAATTTAGAACTACTTAAACCTAACTAACCCAAGGACATCACACACATCTATGCCCGAGGCAGGACTCGAACCTGGGACCGTAGCGGTCGCGCGGTTCCAGACTGTAGCGCATAGAACCGCTCGGCCACTTCGGCCGGATTGGACGTTGCTGTTCATGTCGTACATAAATGACGTTGCGGCCAATATTAATAATAACCTCAGACTTTCCGCAGTCCTCTATAACGTAGTATGTCTGAAAGAAACTTCGCAAATATTCAATTAAATCTTAATAACATTTCAAAGCGATGGAAAGATTGGTCACTTTTTGATACGCAAAACTGTGCTATTTTCAGAATGACAAAACGTAGTATCCTATAACTATAATATCAGTGGTGCAGTACTTGTTCCTTCGGACATGCGTACACGTTTAAAGTCAAATACCTTCCTTTGTACGGGAATATACCTAATGAATGGACGAAAACATGGTTGACGACGTATGGAAGCTTGGCTCTGGTTGTGAATCGCTCTCGGATAACCTAATGGTTCGGCAACCGTTCGCAATAACCGGGAAATCCGGGTTCGACTCCCGGTCTGCCATATTCCTCTTGCAATGCTACATATTCTATCCACTCTTCACTTACTTCATCTTTCCTCCCTCTAATGTTACCTCCAGGTACATCTCCCTTGCACAGGCATTCTACATACTGTAATCCTGTAGGCTTTCCCGGCGAGGCGTTGTCATGTTGAACAATCGTGTTTCTGCCGGTTATTCGCGTCTTTCCTGCACGATATTTCAACTGCTTGACTCGCAGTCTTTCTCAGGTGTTGTCTGATACTAATTCTACTGTGAACGAGTCCGGTATTTATGCCTATGCTATGTTAGACGCTCCGTCTGCGGTCCGCTCCGCGTCACGCTCTCTGGCCGTAGTGTGTGCTGACCAATAGCAGCAACTGTAGTATTTTCTTATAGCCGCGGCTGTTCCGAACTCTGTGCGCGTACTGTTTTGGTTACTATCCGTTTTCAGTGTTGTTGTATGAAGTTATGAAGTTTTGAATGACCTCAAGCCGTGATAGACATCTTCCGACTGTCATCATTTAAACCCTCCTGTGTTCTAGGACGTTCTGTTACCGTCCCGTGCCCTGTCAGGCGTTCCCTCCGAGGGAGTGTGGGATGATCTGAATCTACAGAAACCGGACGTTTACGACATGTGATATGGCCTCCAACGGTCAGACGACTAGGACCGTTGACATCAGGTGCAAAGAACACCAAAGGCACAACAGAGTGAGGCAGGCAACAAAGCCACCGGTCGTCGAGCAGTGTTCAGAAATCAGTCATTTTATGAATTATAATGATGCCAAGATTCTAACATAAACATCGAGTTACTGGGACAGTGTCATCAAAGAATCTATTGAGATTAAGGTCACGGAGAATGCCATTAACCGTGACACCTGTTTCCACGCGAGCTCTGCCTGTAACCCGGCACTGGATCTTCCGAAGACGTAACGGAGGCAACATCAAGACCACAAGGGACACAGGTATGAAGATAGAGGAAACAGCACAGTACATGTAACAAACTTCGCTTATGAAATGGTCTCAGACAACAGGCTCGAGCGCAAATTTGAACAGCAGCTGTCTGAAAATAACGCTGGAGGCGCTTCTGGCAGGAACGGATCTCGGAAGGAGCGGCTGACACACCACGCCACGGTAACGGAACGTCCTAGCTCACAGGAGGGCTTAAATGTTGAGAACTGGAAGATAAAATATCTAGCACGACTTTGAAGACATTCAGAACTTCATACAGCAAGACTGACGAAGGATAATAACCACAAGGAACGCGCACTGCGTTTGGAACAGCCGCGGAAGAAAACGCTAGAGGCGCTTATACTGGTCGGCACATTCCACGCATAGAGCGCCTGAAGCGGCGCTGACCGCAAACGGAGCTCGTAGTACAACATAGGCATCAATAGCGGACTCGTTCCACACTGTTACCAGTAGCACGCAACACCTGAAAAAGAATGAGAGTCACGCAGTTGAAATATCGTGCAAGAAAGACGCGAGTAACTGGCAGAAACTCGACTGTTCAACATCACATACTACGTACTGCTTACACCTTTCAGATTTCTGTTCTTCTCTTGTAATTGTTTATCCATCTGAGCTTTTGATATTCATGCATTTCCTCTTCTTTTCTTTAATTTTCCTGTAGGCAGTATCTACTTTTCCTCGAGTTATATATTTTAGATATGCTTCTATGTCCTTACATTTGTCCTCTAGCAATTCCCGCTCAGCCATTTTGTATTTCCTGTCAATCTCATTTTATAGACTTTATATTTCCTTTCGTCTACTACATTTGCTGCAGTTTTTATGCATTTTCTCTGTTCATCAGTTAAATTTAGTATCTCCTGCGATATCCAAGGATTTATAATAGGCCAGTTTCTTACCTATTTGATCCTCTGCTGCCTTCACTATTTTCTATCAAACCTACCTATTCTTCTTTTGTTGTATACCTATCCCGTGTTTCAATAAATCGTTGCCTAATGCTCCCTCTGAAACTCTCAATAACTTTTCTTTCCAACTTATCCAGGTCCATCTCCTTAATTGCCTACCTTTTAGCAATTTTTACAGTTGCAGTCTACAGTTCATAACCAATAAATTGTTATCAGGGTCCACATCTTCCCCATGAAATGTCTCACAATTGAAAATCTGGTTCCGAAATCCCTGTCTTACCACTATACACTGCCAGAAAAAAAAATGCGACACCAAACACTAATTAATGTAGAGTGACCCGTGTCTGGCTCACGCTGTGCGTTGGATAAACCTTGATTCCTATTCTGTGTTTAGTCTCTCGCAGTTATCGCGATTATGCTGTTATCCTCTCTTTCCGTGGGTGGCACCAGCGGTGTGTATCGATATTCGCACCTTGGACTATCTTTGGCCTGGCACTTACAGTTTCTGGCTGGGCTGTATGCAGGCAGTTGGTCGGTTGGCGTGAAGCAGCAAGGAAATTTCCGTGGCGCGCAGTTTGGCTGGGCATGCTGGTGGCCTCTATGCGGTGTTGGTATGTGTGGTGCTGATCCCGTTGCTACGAGGTTTGTGGCTCACCGATCCTGGACATCAAAGTTGAGTTTTGACTTAATCTGCCAGCAAGTCACGACTGTTCACATTGTGTCGTTGTCGGCTGTTGGGATATTCCTGCGATCAACAATGTGTGCTTTCCAGTTGGCAAATTTTAGCCACCCTCTGGTGGAGTTTAACTGTACTTGGTTGTTTGAATTGAAGTGCACCAGCTTAATTTTCTGCTTTGTGGCCGTTAACGTTCCAGTTACCTGCCCTGGCCGTTGACTTAAATTCAGGCAGTGTAGGTGTGGCCGTGCGGTTCTAGGCTCTTCAGTCTGGAACCGCGTGACCGCTACAGTCGCAGGTTCGAATCCTGCCTCAGGCATGAATGTTTGTGATGTCCTTCGGTTAGTTAGGTTTAAGTAGTTCTAAGTTCTAGGGGACTGATGAGCACAGATGTTAAGTCCCATAGTGCTCAGAGCCATTTGAACCATTTGAACCAGGCAGTGTATTTTCTTTATCGTGTTGTCCAGCACGATGTGTAGTCTGACAGCTGAATGTATAATTGTTTGTGGGCGCCAATACCTTCTACGTTGTTCCATTGAACTCCCTGTTGTGTGCTGGTCAGGTGAAGCGGAGGTTATCTTGTCGGTGGGTCCGTTGACTGTCCGTCGGTTGGATTGTCGTCGGATCGATAATGGTTGGGCCGACTGCCTTTCTCACATAGGCGAGCGTTAGTGTTTGAATTCCAGGCCGACCCTCGTAACTTCTGAGCGCCCTTGAGTCTACTGCCTTTTTTGTTTGTTCTTGTTGTTTGTACTTGTATGGCTTCTAGCCCATTTTTAGGTTAAGGTTGTTTTGCCCTTAAGGCATCAGATGCTTTGAGCCTTCAGCATAATTTAAGTACTGTTTTACGTAAAGGCTTTGGCATTTTTAAAATTAATGTTATTGAGTCTTAAATGTTGCCCCTTCAGCCGATTTCGAATTTAAGTTGTTTGCTCTTAAAGTGTCAGATTCTTTGGGGATTCAGCCTAATTAAGGAACTGTTTTAAGATAAGGCTTTTGTCTTTTAAATTTCTGATTTTGTTTGAGGTTTAAGTTATTGGCTTTCAGCCGTTTTTAAATTAAAGTGGTCTTGCCCTTAAGGCACGAGATTGTACGGCGCATTCAGCCGCTAATTAAGTTCCAAAACTAAAGCTGTGTATTTTTTTTTTAATTTTTCTTGGCTCTTGTTTTATGTTCGAGTGTAGCTGACAGCCACTTATTTTTGCCCCTTTCCACAACTTGAATTGTCATGTCCTGTGGGTTCAGCAGGGCGTCTCATAGAGTAATGAAATTTCGGAAATACGTTTGTCGAGTTGACGTTTTTAAGTAACTAACAGTGCAAGATCACCGCCTTTATCTAAGCACGAGATAAGCAATTGCAAATGCGAAATGCTGTTACAAAAAATGGCTCTGAGCACTATGGGACTCAACATCTTAGGTCATAAGTCCCCTAGAACTTAGAACTACTTAAACCTAACTAACCTAAGGACATCACACACACCCATGCCCGAGGCAGGATTCGAACCTGCGACCGTAGCAGTCCCGCGGTTCCGGACTGCAGCGCCAGAACCGCACGGCCACCGCGGCCGGCAATGCTGTTACAGTAATAACCGGTGTAACATCCATAATGTTGAATGCAAGCATGGAAACGTCCGTGCATTGTGTTGTGCAGGTGCCGGATGTCAGTTTTTGGGCTGGAGTTGCGCGCCAGTTAATACTATTTGTGGATGATGCTAGTGCTGTCGTCCGATGCTTCCCCAAATTTGTTTGATTGGAGACAGATCTGCTGACCTAACAGACAAAGGCAACATATCGAAACTCTGTAGAGCATGTTGGGTCACAACAGCGGTATGTGGGCGAGCGTTATCGTGTTGAAAAACGCCTCCTGGAACCCTCTTCGTCAATGGCAGCACAACAGGTCTATTTACAAGATTGACGTGTAGATTTACAGGCAAGGGGCTTGGGATAACGGCGAGGGTGCTCCTGCTGTCATACGTAATCACACCCCATACCATAACTGCATAGGCCGGCCGAAGTGGCCGTGCGGTTAAAGGCGCTGCAGTCTGGAACCGCAAGACCGCTACGGTCGCAGGTTCGAATCCTGCCTCGGGCATGGATGTTTGTGATGTCCTTAGGTTAGTTAGGTTTAACTAGTTCTAAGTTCTAGGGGACTAATGACCTCAGCAGTTGAGTCCCATAGTGCTCAGAGCCATTTGAACCATTTTTGAACCATAACTGCATACCAATGTGCCTAGTGCGGTGACAGGTTCGTTGCAGGTCCTCACCTGACCTCCTCTTAAGCAACACACAGCCATTACTGGCACCAAGGAAGAACCAGCTTTGTTCAGAAAACGCAACAGACCATCACCCTCCCCTCCAATGAACTGTCATTTGACACCAATAAAGTCGCAAATGGTGATGATTAGGAGTCAATGGAATGCACGCTACAGGGCCTCTGGCTCGGAGCTGTCTTTCAAATAACCACTTTGCAACAGTTCATTGTGACACTGTCACTGGACTTCCCTCTTGGTAGTGCCACACGTGGACGTCCGGAGCACGGTCTTCTTGCAACCTTACAGCAATAACGTACAGTGGGTACATTGCTGTCTAGTCTTTCTGCAGCATCGCAGAATGAACATCTAGCTTCACGTAGCCCTCTTACAAGACTTCGTTCAAACTCAGTGAGGTGCTGATAGAGCCTCCTTTGTCGCCTTAAAGACATTCTTGACTAACACCAACTCACTACGTCCAACCTAATGCACCCGACCGTTAAGCATGTATTTAAAGCAAACCTCATGTGCATCCTCATAGTGGTGCTATTAGCGGCAGTATTATGCGACTGGCGCAAATTCTGACTAGACGTCATCTTTCCAATGAAGAAACACGCCTACCAACACACTCTTCGTGTTGAGCGGTTTTTTTTTTTTTTTTTTTTTTGTGACAGTATCATAAGTCTGAAGCGTTCCGGTGTCTCCAGGTTTCTTCCATTTATCCATTTATACAACCTTCTCCATGATTCTGAAACCAGGTGTAAGGAATGATTAAATTATGCTCTGTGCAAAATTCTGACAGGCAGCGTCCTCTTTCATTCACTTTCCCAAGGTCACATTCACCTACTATTTTCCCTTTTCTTCCTTTTCCTGCAATACATTTTCAGTCTCCATTCACAATGAAATATTCCTCTCACTTAACTATCGGAATAATTCCTTTTTTCTCATCATACATTTTTTTTCAGTTGCTTCGTCATATGAGGGGCGAGTTGGCATATAAACTTGTGCTACTGTGTTAGATGTTGGCGCCGTGTCTATATCGGCTTCGATTATGCGTTCACTGTGCTGTTCATGGTAGCTTGTCCGCATTCGTACTTTCTTATTCATTATTAGACCCATTCCTACGTTACCCCTACTTGATTGTGTATATATAATCTTGTACTCACCCAACCAGCCCCTCCATATCTTAATTTACTTATCCATTCCCCTTTTTAAATTTTCTAACCCACTTGCCCGATAAAGGAATCTGACATTCTACGCTCAGACCCGTAGCTTTCCAGTTTTGTTTTTGCTGATGACAAAAAATGGTTCAAATGGCTTTGAACACTATGGAACGTAACATCTGAGGTCTTCAGTCACCTAGAACTTACAACTACTTGAACCTAACTAACCTAAGGACATCACACACACTCATGCCCGAGGCAGGATTACAAACTGCGACTGTAGCGGTCTCGCGGTTCCAGACTGAAGCGCCTAGAACCGCTCGGCCACACCGGCTGGCTTGCTGATGACATCCTTCTAATTAGTATCCAAGTGGAGATACGAATGGGATATTAAGTCTGGAGTATTTTACCCAAGAGGATATTCTCGGGAAAAATAGTTGCTGTAATTTCTCCTTGCTTTCCGCCTTTCTCAGTACCAGCACAGCGAGGTCAGCTTGGTTGATGTTACAAGATCAAGTCATTCAGTTATCCAGACTGCTGATTCTTCAGCAACTGAAAAGGCTGCACCTACGGTAAGACTATTTGTATCTCTGAGGCACGCAAGGCACCCCTACGTGGCAAGGGCTATGGTCCGTGGTTCATGTAGTTACCTAGTGCTAATACGAACTAGTAAGTGATATTCATTGTGTTACACCATCTAATTTCTCAGTACTGACCTATAAAGTACACAAGAAGTTTTATTGAAGGATTTAATACCTACCATTCACTTTGAAGGATTAGTTGGATTTAGAATGTGTCTGCATTATTCGTCTATTTGGTGTTAGCTGGCGTTCGTGATCCTTAATTATTCTTTCGTTTGGTGACAATGGAGCTTGCATTTCTGATACGAGTCTGATTCAGAGATTAAATTTTAATTTTAACTTCATTTGCATCAGAAATCAGATTTACTAAAATTTAATTACACCAGATCGAGCGCACAGCGTATACCAATATATATATACTCTATTCGTTTAATGCATGCACAAGCTATAATTAGTGCTCGCTCGAGGCCGCTTTGAAAAATTGACGCGTCGCTATTTCACGTATATTATCACAACTGCGCTTTCTGTTTCATGGGGGTAACTCAATAGTGCCGTGAGTGGAGAGAAAAAAAGGCATAAAAGCTCAAAAAGCCAGCACGCATAAGTAATGAGAATCTCGCCAGGTGGTTATACGCAAGATAAATTTATACTTTTTCGCAAACGCTTGCTTAAGTTTAATAGAATCTCTCGTGATTCTAGAGTGTAATTAGAGTATTTTAGTTGTAGGCGCGCTGCATATAGAGTCTCTTAAGTAACTTGAAGTTCTGTCGTAGTGAGGTACTTACTATTGCTTGACCACAATGAATAATATATTCAGTGCATTAATGAACTATTTAATTGAAGTAAAGTAGGGGTTCGGGAATTTTAATGTAATCTTGCAATGGTTACGGCCCTACTGCAGACAGATAATACGGATTTTCAGTGCTGAAGAGTTAGTCGAGTCAAACCCTACTGCAAAAGGAAATCTCGCATCAGCAGGTCAGCTCAAGATCCTCGAACCCCTTCATTTCAAAAAATTGGAATCGGTACCATCGAGGATCCTGAAGGCACTTAACTACGTAGGGATCAAAAGGACAAGATAACGTGGCATCAGAGTTTGCTAGTAAGAAAAATGAGATAATGGGGTAACAAGCAAACCAAACGTGATGTCATGGGACGTCGCTCAGGTTTCGGAGATTACTAAGAAACAAGATGCTACTGCGTCCGACACTAACTTTGTGCTAAACATGATGAGCTTGGGAATAGGCTATCTGATGAGATAGCTGCTTTGAAGCTCACACATGCTGGAATTTCTGAAACAGTGTAAAACCTTTCCACAGATGGAGGTGAGGGAAGGCAGACACAGACCGCGCTTTCGGAAACCTTACAGCAGTTGATATCTGAAGTAGATAATGTCTGTGGTGAGCAAGAGCAGCTGACGTGCGACCAGTTACAGTCCGTAAAAAAAATCGCGTTTTCAAAAGCCCTGAAATGGCTCCCAGTGTGATATACAACTTTGAAATTTGGCTCAAAAGCGCCTACAGCCTTCCTCTGTAACGGTACAATAGCTTGGCACCCTGTGAAGACACTCACTGGCTCGGCGACACTTCACACAGCAGGGTGTCGACACATGCGATGGAAAAGGCCACAGCTCAGAAGTTCATGCGAAATGTGAGATTGGTTAATGATGCCACACTGGCACCAGATTTCACCACTATTCTGCCCAACGCCATCGTGGATGCGTCACACGATGTGGAGTTCGACAAAGACCCTCTTACCAACAATTCATCCCTGTTTTTCAAGCTTGTGCGATGAAGGTCAGAACCGCGACACTCACGTTGAGAGCACGCTTTTTTTCTTGTGAGTAGCAGAGGAAAACATGCCAGACACCCCGCGATCAGAATAGCCACAAAAAAGCCTCCAGAAAGCGACAAAAAGGGCGCTCATGGAGCACCCCTTCCGTTGGGACGTTCATTCCCACACATTTCGCGGCTGAAAACCACTGTTCGGAGTGCGATGAGGACCCTGACAAAGTTTGGCACTGTTGTTTCCCTCCGGATGACCAAGTATTATTCTAAGGACGTCATGCGGATGTAACCAAAGGGAACGTGGCGTGTCCTGGTTTAAATATAAGGGACTGAAATTTTTGCTCTGATACACAGGCTAGAATCAATAGGGACCGTTCAAAAGCATTCGACGAAATTTTGGACATCATCCGAAGCAGCAAAGTGTGTTTATGATTTTTCAGTCGTCCTGTTTCGCGCCCTCAAATGGTTCAAATGACTCTGAGCACTGTGGGACTTAACATCTGACGTCATCAGTCCCCCAGACTTAGAACTACTTAAACCTAACTAACCTAAGGACATCACACACATCCATGCCCGAGGCAGAATTCGAACCTGCGACCGTATCAGCCGCGTGGTTCCGGACTGAAGCGCCTAGAACCGCTCGGCCACAGCTTCGCGCCCTCCCGTGGTGCCATCACGGATGTGTTGTCTGAACCCCCCACTCGTATTAAATCTCTATAAATGTTTGAGTTTAGCCGGTGAGTGCGTAGATGGTAGTATAAGGGCAGTACCGTATAACTGACCACGCTTTGCTACCCGAGTTTTGCGCAATGCGTCCTTGAACTGGCTTAGTGTGCCTCTGCGCAGAAATTATTCCTATCTGCTACGTGGAGATGCTCTCGCAGTTGTATTTCCCCTTGCAAAGCCGTAGCAGCGTTGTCGGATTCTGAAAGTACAATACTACTGTCTACAGGTGATATGCAAAATAATGGCCGGCCGTTTTGGCCGAGTTGTTCTAGGCGCTTCAATCTGGAACCGCGCTACTGCTACGGTCACAGGTTCGAATCCTGCCTCGGGCATGGATGTGTGTGATGTCCTTAGGTTAGTTAGGTTTTATGTAGTTCTAAATTCTAGGGGATTGATGACCTCAGATGTTAAGTCCCATGGTGCTCAGAGCCATTTGAACCAGTTTTTTGCAAAATAATGTGAACATCTGTACTTACTCGGGAATGGTTTATTAATAAGGGGTTGGACCCCCATTTGCTCATAATAATAGCTACGATTCTTCTTGGAATACTGTCATATAATGATTTTATAGTCTCCAGTGGAATGTTATGGCACTGTTTGATTGGAACTTCTTCTAACTCCTGTAGTGACGAGGGAGGCGAAAATCTGCTCCAGCGTCTGCGCTCCAGTACTGCCCAAAAGGGTTCGATAATGTTCAAGTCTTGGGCCTGTGCTCGCCAGGGAAGACTCTGCAGTTAAGTTGCATGCTCCTCATAGCACTGTCCTGGCAGTGTGAATGGGGCATTATCATCCTGAAATATGGCATCATTGTTGTGGAACAACATTTCAGTCATGGGGTGCACCTGATCACCCAAAATGTTAGCGTAATCGTTGGCTGTAACACGGCCTTTGAGAGCAATGATGGGATCAGCAGAATACTGTCATATGGCTGCCCACGCCATCACGTTTCCACCTCCATATTTAACCGTTGGAATCAAGCAATCAGGATTGTAGGCTTCTTTTGGCGTTCTTCAGACGTAAACCCGACCCGATGTTGGAAATATCGAAAATGTTGACTCGTATGACGTGTTTCCACTGATCTGCCTTCCAGGATTTGTGCTCATGACACAATGATGTACGCTTCTTTGCGTTGGTTCTCGGCACTAATGGTTTCGGTATAGCAGCTCGTCCATGAATATTCGCTGTATGGAGTTTTCGACGGAAAGTGTCGATAGATACGGGGTCTCGAAGATGGCTTGAGCTCTGCAGTCAGTTTAGCCGCCGTAGTTTGTGTTGTTTTGACACAATTCGTGTTAAGATACGACGATCTCTGTCATTTGGTTTTGATCTGAACTCACTGCTACGTTTAAACGAATAATATCTTTCCATGTCTTGTGTAGGCTGTCATGACTGTTGAAACAGCTGCTCTTGAAACATTCCATAAGTTGGCTGTCTTGGTTGCAGATGCTCCAGCTAATCGAGTCCCCTCAATCCACCCTCTTTGGAGCTCTGTTAGGTCTTTCATTGCACGTCGATCTGGGCATCTGAATGCAAATACGAAGTGTGCACTACTTGTAAACAACTTGCTCTGATGCGTACTCCTTGCTGATCAGGCACAGTCCAGCGCGACACGTTCCTCACCTGCGTTGTTGACGGTCAAACACAATCATTCCATTACTTCCACTGTTCACACATTTTGTCTATGCCTTGGATGTTTTACGTAATGAGGGGGGAAGGAGTTTTTTTGAGCAAATGATTTTTACACCTGATGTCATGTCAGAAACACCGTAAAATCTTCACACTGATTATAAGCTAAGTATTAACGGTACGTGAGCAGGGTCTACCGCATGACTAGATCGAGAGGCATTCTTTCGACGACTGCCTATGGCCGAGAGAGGACTCGAACCTCCGACAGGGGGAGCCGCGCGAATTGTGGCAGGGCGCCTAAGACCGCGCTGATACCCCGCGCGGAAACATGACATGAATCAATCCACGTTATCGCCTTAGCCAATTACATTACTGGAAGTATTAATACGTACATCAATAAAAATAAAACATGAAACAAACCATCCAGTAAGCTTCAGTGGGATTGCAGGATAGTTTGAGAAAGAGACATCGGCAGAAGATTAGTTTGTTTTATTATGTTTCAGAAGAATTTACAGATACAACTACTGAAAATAACGGTCAACATGTAACAATGAAATTAACAAAACCATACACGTGAAATGAAATGAATATGACAGCACCTATTCTGCCTTACGTAAGGCCTCAGATTATGCTATCCTTCCAGAGCGCCTTACCAGTCACAGAATGATTAGCCATTGCATCTCTGTTTCTTATTACCGACTCATTTCTCCTTCTTTGATCAAAATTCGTGTCGGATTTAGGGCATTGAACGAGACGAAGTAATGGGAGATGTACGAGATCGGTTCTGTGTTCGACTCCTCGTGGTAAGGGAAGACCTACTGAACGACGTAGTGGAAGGTGGTTTGACAATATTAAGGAACCGCTACTATAGCTGCGAGGGCCCTACAGGATCCCCGAAAACAGATGGCCAACGGGGATCTGTTGAACCTACGACGTTCCCAACAAACCAGTACTGGATAACCCACTCGCTTTCAACAATCAAACGAGTCTCGGATCAAAACCAATACTGAAAGTGACAAACTGCTGAATATTAACAGCTGAAAATGGTGATGTACTGAGAAGTCTGGAAGACGCCCATATCTAGCAGTGGACGAAATGAATGATGGAAGCAGAGGAAGACATACAATAGATTCAAACGACGGCGAACCCTTGCTGACAAACAAAAGGAGCGTCAGGACAGATATGTGGTAAGTATTCAATGATTTCGAAAGCAAGATCTTTCAGGCAGATAGATGCGTCACTGAGATTTATAGGGATAACCCTACGTAACAGTCACTGACGCTCGAAAAATGTCACATACAAAATCCTGTTGTTGTGTGTTGTGTGTCATATTATCGGAAGAGATGGGAATAAGTGAAAAAAGGGTTGCACGATATGGGACAAGTTTCTGCAGTTAGCATGCGTCAATGAGATGCTCAACAAACTGCAGATGGGAACGCTACAAAACAAAAAAAAAAAAAGACGTGGGGAGTCGTGTGGAGCTTTATTCCGATAGCAAACACTTCAAAACTAGTCAAGAAGCACACTGTTTCCACCACAGAACTCATGTAAGTCTTTTCTTGCATTCCATCATACTGAGTCGGTAATTTATGAAATACTGTTGTGAACGTAGGTTTTGAGGAGCAGTACGTGCAACTGAAAGATAACTTTCGTCGCATGTTCATGTTTGATGCTGTCGTAAACATGTCTCCCAGCAGGATTTGTCTATACTTCCGCCTAATATGTGGTTGCTGCAACCCGCAGCCTCGACGTGTACTCCAGTGATGCGAAGCCGGCAGGCGCTACCCGTGAACGAAAGAGCTTTGACAAACAATGCCTTGGCTTCTGTCTGACTGAAAGAGAAATATGAACAATACAACGTTCTCGCTCCCAACACTAACGAACAACAATGGAAAATTTAGTTGTAGCTGCAGTTTAGTCTAGGGCATTCAGTTTATTGCAAAGTATCTAAAATTATGCAAGATCATGAAACGAGGTATAGTAAATACTCAATTTAAAGAACCGATGCTCTCGGAGATTTTTGATCATAGTTATTCTCAACATTTACAGAGAAATTATTTTTCATATAAAATGTGAAACAAGTCACTTTCTAAATAAATTTCAAGAGCCAGATTTTGTCATTCTTCAATTTATTCACAGCTTTTAGCACCACTTCGCTATCCTGGCCAGTCAACAACCTCCATAACAACCCAATTCAACTTACTACATTCTCTCTTACTTGGCCTTGTATCCGCCCCTACATGAACAAATGGCAACTGAAAACTACTCCCATATTGGAATTACATTTTGCCAGAGACATGTGAGTCTCATCTTTATCTTCGGTAATGATAGGCACTGAAGCAATGAATTAAAATTTGTGGACGGCCAGATCTTGCATCCAGGTCTCCTGTTTGATAGCCAGATATGCTAGTCATTACACAAGCATAGCGTGGTCGCTACCACACACGCATGAACTACCTAAGTCCAGTGCCTTCCCTAACGCGAACTTCAATTCAGATCTTCAGCCGATCAGTGCTAGAAGAGGAAAATGGGCTGAAAGTTTGTACGGAACTTCGTGTTAGGGAAGGCATTCGACTTACGTAGTCCATGCGTGTGTGGTAGCGACAATACGATGTTGGTATAATTTGTGCAACGGCCAGGACTTGAACCAGGTTCTTCTGCCTGCAAAGCAGGTATTGCTTTGCAGGCAGAAGAACCTGGTTCAAGTCCTGGCCGTTGCACAAATTTTCATTCATTTCTTGAGCTTTTATCCTTAACGAAGATACACTCCTGGAAACTGAAATAAGAACACCGTGAATTCATTGTCCCAGGAAGGGGAAACTTTATTGACACATTCCTGGGGTCAGATACATCACATGATCACACTGACAGAACCACAGGCACATAGACACAGGCAACAGAGCATGCACAATGTCGGCACTAGTACAGTGTATATCCACCTTTCGCAGCAATGCAGGCTGCTATTCTCACATGGAGACGATCGTAGAGATGCTGGATGTAGTCCTGTGGAACGGCTTGCCATGCCATTTCCACCTGGCGCCTCAGTTGGACCAGCGTTCGTGCTGGACGTGCAGACCGCGTGAGACGACGCTTCATCCAGTCCCAAACATGCTCAATGGGGGCCAGATCCGGAGATCTTGATGGCCAGGGTAGTTGACTTACACCTTCTAGAGCACTTTGGGTGGCACGGGATACATGCGGACGTGCATTGTCCTGTTGGAACAGCAAGTTCCCTTGCCGGTCTAGGAATGGTAGAACGATGGGTTCGATGACGGTTTGGATGTACCGTGCACTATTCAGTGTCCCCTCGACGATCACCAGTGGTGTACGGCCAGTGTAGGAGATCGCTCCCCACACCATGATGCCGGGTGTTGGCCCTGTGTGCCTCGGTCGTATGCAGTCCTGATTGTGGCGCTCACCTGCACGGCGCCAAACACGCATACGACCATCATTGGCACCAAGGCAGAAGCGACTCTCATCGCTGAAGACGACACGTCTCCATTCGTCCCTCCATTCACGCCTGTCGCGACACCACTGGAGGCGGGCTGCACGATGTTGGGGCGTGAGCGGAAGACGGCCTAACGGTGTGCGGGACCGTAGCCCAGCTTCATGGAGACGGTTGTGAATGGTCCTCGCCGATACCCCAGGAGCAACAGTGTCCCTAATTTGCTGGGAAGTGGCGGTGCGGTCCCCTACGGCACTGCGTTGGATCCTACGGTCTTGGCGTGCATCCGTGCGTCGCTGCGGTCCGGTCCCAGGTCGACGGGCACGTGCACCTTCCGCCGACCACTGGCGACAACATCGATGTACTGTGGAGACCTCACGCCCCACGTGTTGAGCAATTCGGCGGTACGTCCACCCGGCCTCCCGCATGCCCACTATACGCCCTCGCTCAAAGTCCGTCAACTGCACATACGGTTCACGTCCACGCTGTCGCGGCATGCTACCAGTGTTAAAGACTGCGATGGAGCTCCGTATGCCACGGCAAACTGGCTGACACTGACGGCGGCGGTGCACAAATGCTGCGCAGCTAGCGCCATTCGACGGCCAACACCGCGGTTCCTGGTGTGTCCGCTGTGCCGTGCGTGTGATCATTGCTTGTACAGCCCTCTCGCTGTGTCCGGAGCAAGTATGGTGGGTCTGACACACCGGTGTCAATGTGTTCTTTTTTCCATTTCCAGGAGTGTATTTCGATATCGTTCCAACTTCAATGTAACCGTATTTACATTGAAGACATGTTCGTTTATAATGTTTTAAGTGCAATATATTATCATCAAATGAATAACGAATTAGATATATGTATTTCTCCTGAATAAAATACTTTCCTGTACAAAAAATTCCTAAAGTGTTAAATTTTTCCAATCAGTTTTCAGACAGACAAATTTCGGTAATATAAATAAAGTAATTTAGCTGCCTTCAACTGTAGAATCTGCAATACTAAAGGTTTATTATTTCTTATAAAGAACTGTCTTTAAAATCGTATTGAAGGTTAAGAATATTCTAAATGTTTAAGTTTTGAACTCTGACTGCGTCACTTCATTGTTGCTTACTTCAAAACATTCTATGTATGACATGCAAAACTTTCTTTACATGAAGAGAGGTTTATGTTTCTAGACGTAAATCCATGAATTGATTGAACTGAAACATGTCAGTGCGAAGTTTCAGTTCGTAGAGAATCATTTTCGTGAGAAACGAGATGACTTACTTCTGTAAGTAGTAAGGTGCTTCAGATGGTTTCAAAGAGTAGTCAAATGTGAGATACAGAAATTTAATTGTAAGTACAAAACACCGTAATGAAAATTGCAATATGTTGTGGACTTCATTAGAAACGCTTGTCGCCTACTGCTATAAGAAATGCTAGGGCTGTTTCATCACAACAGCAAGGGTTCTCACTTGGAGAGCAGGTATATTTTTTGTCCAAACTAAACGTTTTACTTACCTGAACACGGTCCTGCAAGAGCAAGCCAGTGTAATTTTGTTTAACACATTTCTTTAAAAAAGTAACTGTCAATGTAATTTTTTCATGTGTAAGAATGTAAATTTGTGTCGTATGAGACATGTGTTAGGGAGATGTACAGCCAGTAGAAGTAGAGGGGAAAATAACAGGCACAGTTCAAGGCAACACGTTGCAGAATGTGTTGCAAGTAATACCTACAAGCTAGAGAAAGATGGTATGAGATCAGAGAAAAAACTGACGGATTAAGAAAGAACGGATTAAATATAATTTAGCTGTTTTCTCCTCCTGATCAGTTGCTCATTGAAAGATACCTATGTTTATCGTGGTATGTAATTTGTTTTGTAACGCCATCTAAAATAAACAGTGGTGGACGTTGAGATAAGTTATGATACCTCATAGCACTGCCACATGGGCATGGCATAGCGTAATATGTAGAATGTTAGACGCACTTTCCTTCTTCCACCACATTCCGTTAATAAAGGTAACAATTTATTCGTATTTTTTAATTATATGTTTAGTATAAGAATTGGTTTGGTGTGCTGTGTTTTATGTTTAATGTTCAGCACACGAGACTGCATTCGAGCGACGTCCATTCAGAGCGACCTGCAATCAAAACACAGAACTAGCTGTCTGACCAGTGTGTGCCCCGAGTATGCGACTGCGTCATTGTCGGTAAGTGGAAAAAAAAAGAATTATAAAAAAACATGGTAATTAAAATAAGTCGCATGATTTTGAATGGTCGTTGAATTTACTTAGAAGTAATATTTTTACAGTACAACTATGTTCAGGTTTGTGTCAAGCGTCTTTTATGGGAGTATGGTTATTGCACAAACAATGTAATACTATATACCAGATGGTAACTTTTTTATCGCTGTAATTGCCTTGAACATAAAGTGTTTCCGGGTATTAGAGTAACTGTATTTGTGTTGATGAAAGTGGAGTGAGGAAAAGTACGTTTTACTGAGTTTCAAAAAATTATGTAAGGAGAGATATTGGCAGGTTGGTGTAACTTTTCTGTGTCGACTATTTCAGACTTCAGAAATACCGATTTGTCTAAAACCCTCGACATATTCCATAACTTAAACCTCCAAAAAACTTGTCAAGAAGAGATACTAATTTCTAAAACATTTATGAAACCGAAAGCGCATGGTATTATAAAGCACATTTCGGCACATTTGACGCCACTGAGTAAACAATACCATCTCTCGCTTAAGGAAACTCCTTGAAATTGTACCATACACGGACGTTAAACCTTCTGCTTTTTCCGAGCCGCTTAACTGAATGAAGGTGTTTCTGTTTTTTTTTTTTTTTTATTACGTGCTCTGATATTACATTAACTTTAAATAAAAGCATATTTCCACAGGTTATCAGCAAAAGTACGTGAATGTTACATGGATAAAGTGGTGTCGTAGTACTGAAGACTGCATTTAAAATGAATAAAAGTAAGCAAACGCAGACTACGACTTCCAGACTGGACTGATTTTTCGATGAATTGTGGGAATCAAAATTCTTGCGACACTACCACAGCTCGCATAACATCACAATGGCTCGTCGAGAAACATTTGCATCAGTTCATACGATTTTTCGTATTCAATAAGACATTATGAAAAGGTATCACAGAATTCTGATCGGTAAATTGTCACCTACGTAACTTACGCACACTAAATAGATATGAGAAGATATGGTAACGTGTGAATGAATAGAATTTGGTGTTAAAAGAGTTGAAAGTTCTGGTTGTAAATAATGATGTATCACGTCATTGAATTAGACGCGATTCCTGTTACACAAATGTAACATCAATATGTATTACGGAATTTCTGTACAAAAAACGAATCATTTAGGTCGAATTAGATATAAATACACTTTATACGTTCAGTGGATAATTTTATGATTTCGCAGAAGAAAAGTAAATGAATGTATGTAGATACCTATAACGATGTCCAGCATAAAATACACCAAACATGTAACATACATCAGACATTCCAATGATAAATAACAATACGTGTTCTTGGCAGTAACATAAGTGCTACACAAACGTGAAGTTGACATGGATAACAGGAACGAAAGAAATGTGTATATATCGCCCGCATCTCTTGGTCGTGCGGTAGCGTTCTCGCTTCCCACGCCCGGGTTCCCGGGTTCGATTCCCGGCGGGGTAAGGAATTTTCTCTGCCTCGTGATGGCTGGGTGTTGTGTGCTGTCCTTAGGTTAGTTAGGTTTAAGTAGTTCTAAGTTCTAGGGGACTTATGACCACAGCAGTTGAGTCCCATAGTGCTCAGGGCCATTTGAACCATTTTTGTATATATCACAACCGCAGTCAAGCTAACGAATCAGTAGCCAAAGGAAAATAGCCATCTTGCAGCTAAGAAAAGGAAGATGTTGCCTTTCCTTTAAAATTCTATCTAAGTTCTGTTTTTGGTATTACTTTGTACGAATGGCGTTAATTACATCATATGTCTCGGCCGAAACTACGGCTGGACCTATCACGTTTTCATAAGGACTACGTTCCTGCTGTGGCACTCCGCGGTCACTTCTTATCGATGCTTGACGAATCCCAGGGTTCTGAAGTCATCTATACAGATGGCTCGCTGGTTGATGGTCACGTAGGCTTTGCCTATGCTCACTCGTCGCATATCGAACAACGCTCCTTGTCGGATGGCTGCAGTGTCTTTACTGTCGAGCTGGTGGCCATCTCTCGTGACCTTGAGCATATTCTTTCCTGCCCCGGTGTGTCCTGCCTGGTCTGCAGTGATTCGCTGAGTGGTTTACAGGCCATTGATCAGTGCTACCCACGCCATCCTCTGGTAGCAACTATCCAGGAGTCGGTTTATGCCCTCGAACTATCTGGTCGAACAGTGGTCTTTGTATGGACCCGGGGGCATGTCGGAATCCCAGGAAATGAGCTCGTTGACAGGCTGGCCAAACAGGCCACTCGTAAGCCGGTATTACGCCTCAAATTTCTCGGGATTTGGGATGTTGAATGGCGCAGCTTAGTTACGCCTAATGAACACCACGTCATCCAGGAGAGCACAACTGAGTGGAAGTCTTCTCTGCGAGCTTCTCGCAGGGACTCTGTGGTTCTCTGCCGCCTTCGCTTTGGCCACACTTTGCTGACGCACGGATATTTATTGCTCCGCGAGGACCCACCTCTCTGTCGATGTGGTTCAGTACTGACGGAGCTCCACATATTGTTGGGTTGTCCGTTTTTAACTCAGCTCAGGTAATCATTTGCGCTGCCTGATGCGCTCCCTGCACTTTTATTAGATGACGCTAGAATGGCAGACTTAGCTTTGAGTTTTATTCGTGCAGGGGGCTTTTATCACTAGATCTGAGCGTTTGTCTCTTTTTTTGTGTTGAGTCCAGCCCTTGGCCTACGATTTTAGATTGGGGTTTTTAGTGTGTTTCTTGGTGGTTGGCTTTTCCTTTTTTGTTTCCATGGCCGGCCAACCACTGTGCTACTCTATGTGCTTTTATTTCCTTGTTTTGTGGTCTTTGTCAGTGTCTTTCTTGTTCTGTGTCGTCGCCTGTTACCTCTTTTACTTGGTTTTACTCCTTGTCTTTTCTTCTGGTCGTGGAACAAGGGACTGATGACCGTGTAGTTTGGTATCTTTATCCCTCAACTCCACCATCACCACCACCACCACCACGTAACAGTATATTCATTGTTCATGGGCAAAGTATGTTTCAGATTGAATTGGTTTAAATATCTATGGCCTTCTTTATTTGCAGGTAAGCATTACACCTGCGTACTTTAGCTGACCTATTTCCTAAACAGAACTTTTATAGAATCAAAAAACATGAAAGAAGTGCCTGATGGCTGTACGTATGTTTTCTTCATTCTGTTACTAACTCCACATTAGTGTAGCAGCAGACAAGATTGTTTTTATTGACTGGTACCAGCGGTTAATATGAAATGTGCAATACGTATTTAATGCTAAATGTAATGTTACATGTTAGCCACTGTCATTTACTTTTCCGTTGTAGCACAGAAACGAAATTTGAGAATAGTCCTTGTGATCCAGACATAATATTTCACTAAGCACTTCATTATGCACTGCACAACTCCAGAAGTTTCCAATCCAACAAGTCAGTTCTTGCCCCAAACGCCACTCCTATTTATTTAAGTAGGACAATGCTCGGTAAGTTAATTGCTGACTATCACCTTGTAATTTAAGTAAACAGTTACCTAAAGTTTCTTTTGAATTCACGACTGAAGGGCAATAGACAGAATCACACATCCCAACAATTCACTCGTTGAAACTTCATGATACATTAAAACTGAGTGTTAAACGAAGACTCGAACCAAGAGCGTTGCATTATAAGGACAATGCCCGAACGGAAAGAGTTCTCAAAACTCGCAATCTTGAATCAGACAGTACCTCTCTCTCATTTTTCAGACAACTCAAAAACTGTCACCTATACGACGCTGCATCAGCTGCACATGATCAAGTCACAGATTTTTTCATACCGATGTGTCCTGATTTGAACCTTTCTTTCAGATTAAAAGTGTGTAAAAGTATTTCGACAGATTCAGTTGAAGAAGCAGTGCCTGTGCAGACGCACTCCCAGCTATGCGCCACAGCTGCGTCTTACTCCGAGAGCACTCAATATGTCACGATTCGTCATGGATTTGTTTACTCAGTTGAGAATTCCACAGTGCAAGTAGCCTGGGATATTTTATAAATCAAGAATAAGAGAGAAATCGTGGCCAGCTGATATGACAGGCAAACTTCTTAGTCATACAATTAAATAAAAATTTCACAAAGGAAATCATTATGCAGATTGTAGGTTAAAGCAATTATATATGCAGCTAACAGCAATTATTTACATTTCAGCACATCTGTGCTGTCCTGGTCATAAGTAGGATAGATCAAACAGATTGACTACACGACCGCTTTTGAACTCTAGAGTGATAGAAGCAAAGATTAGCATTTATTTCCGGGCTGGTGTGATAAGAATTGGGAAACAAGGGGAGCACTTTAAATTATCGTGGTATTTATTGTACTGGAATCCAGAATTCCATATCTCTATAATGTTTACACGAAATATAAATTCAGGTGAGGAGAAATACATGTAAATGGTCGTTCTTTGGCATTAATTATCAGTATTAGTATAAATCCTACCAGAGGTAGGCACGAACACACGTCGTGCAAGACGCGCAAGTAAAGCTTCAGGTACAAGAACCAGAGGAGTTTCTTAACTACGAGGCGTTAATCATCGGAGAAAAAGGTTTGTTATTGTAATACAGGGACAGGAAAGTGTTCCAAAGCAAAGGTACTCCACACAAAATAGCTGCGATGATTCAACAGAAGCCGAGATAACCAACAGTTAGTTCGAATTTAAAAATTATTTCAGACCATGCCTAATCCCTCGAATGTCACGTGGTTCAATTCACGTGGATTTTCAGATAAAGCCACCGCCTCGAAGTTAATCAGTTAACCGTAACATTTGTCCTAGAATCGTAGTAAGACCCTTCTGTAGCGATCGGGAGGGAGAGACATGCATTTAATTTGAGTGCCTATTAACTAGCCCAACATACATGTGGTTCATCCCACAAGGAATGCATCTCAGGACTGGACGAGTAGCTTAGAAATAAACATCAGAATGCCAAGCAGACTGACAGCAGTGCGGCATTTCACCGAGAAAAGGCAAACTCTATACTAGCACTTATTCCACCTATGGTACATCTAACTTAACCATAGCTCATATAGTTCATCACACAAGAAAAATATCACCAATACAACTTTCGTCGTATTGGAGGGAATAAAATTTTATAAAAGTATTTAAAGAACAGCTTGACATACCAGCAGACGGCGCGTTACCTTGCAACGGATCCTCAGACAAAGGATACCTATATGAAGAGCGTGCGTTTCCTCTGCTTCCTGTAAAACACAGATTGCCTTGAACAATCACGGTCAACTCTCTCAACTTGTCCTGTTATAGCCCAGAATGGTTGGTCAGATACAATTACTGCCGAGCTAGACTGAATGATGCCTCTCAACTTTCCTGAGCAATGCCTCCGTGCGCAAAACACAGACCCAGACACGTTAGTCTATGAAACTATTAGCTAAAAGTATTAAAGACATCTCAGAGAGAATGCCAACTACGATTACCGTGCATACAAAGGGAGAGGCAAACATTCAAGATCAGAAAATAATAGTCATGTCTCGGATTGTAGAGACGACTTTCGGCTGTATCGGATGTGGGAATATAAACTGGGTGGAGTTTTGAAACACATCGGCACCGTAATAGCCGATCCATTTCAACAGGCATGCTTGACTAATTATACTGGGAGGCACCATACGTCGTGGAGACACATACCTACGGAAATCTGAGCTCCCACGTGATACAACGAGGCAATGAGGCTACGATCTGCGCCAGCATATGTCTAGCGTAATGATCATGTTTCTACAATTAGAGAAACTTCTCTCCATGTATCTTGCTGCAGCGAAATAAGAGGGTTAAAGGTTGCACAGCCTAGGGATGAAACTGGAACACTGTACCCTCCGCCACACACCCAATGGTGACTTCCGTAGTACAGACACAGAAAGAAAGGTCGTGAAACTGAAAGAGAAGCTACTTCGCTCATTGAAGATCGACGCTGTCGTATTTCTGAGTTCCCGGCAGGCTTTCTCAGCAGAGCCTCCTTATCTGTGAGCGCTGCAACCCACAGATCGGAACTGTTGTACAGAGTTGCCTGGGTTGCAGGCGCTCGCCGTTAAACGAGGCAGCTCTGACACAAAACTTACTGTTACCTCCGACTTAAGAAGAAATATGAATAATAAGCGTACTTATTTGTTTAATAACTGACGTTTTTATCCGGAAGTGAATGGTTTATTTATCTAAAAGTGTTTCTGGGGGACGGAGGCTCCGTAAATTTAGCTATGATACTTCCTAAAAGAAATAATTATCATTGTAATATTTCGTTCATGTAAGAAATAACTTAAATCCATTCTAAAAAAGTAGATTACTGTTGTGATACACACGTTATAAATATACTGGGGTATTACAAATGATTGAAGCGATTTCATAAATTCACTGTAGCTCCATTCATTGACATATGGTCACGACACACTACAGATACGTAGAAAAACTCATAAAGTTTTGTTCGGCTGAAGCCGCACTTCAGATTTCTGCCGCCAGAGCGCTCGAGAGCGCAGTGAGACAAAATGGCGACAGGAGCCGAGAAAGCGTATGTCGTGCTTGAAATGCACTCACATCAGTCAGTCATAACAGTGCAACGACACTTCAGGACGAAGTTCAACAAAGATCCACCAACTGCTAACTCCATTCGGCGATGGTATGCGCAGTTTAAAGCTTCTGGATGCCTCTGTAAGGGAAAATCAACGGGTCGGCCTGCAGTGAGCGAAGAAACGGTTGAACGCGTGCGGGCAAGTTTCACGCGTAGCCCGCGGAAGTCGACGAATAAAGCAAGCAGGGAGCTAAATGTACCACAGCCGACGGTTTGGAAAATCTTACGGAAAAGGCTAAAGCAGAAGCCTTACCGTTTACAATTGCTACAAGCCCTGACACCCGATGACAAAGTCAACCGCTTTGAATTTTCGGCGCGGTTGCAACAGCTCATGGAAGAGGATGCGTTCAGTGCGAAACTTGTTTTCAGTGATGAAGTAACATTTTTTCTTAATAGTGAAGTGAACAGACACAATGTGCGAATCTGGGCGGTAGAGAATCCTCACGAATTCGTGCAGAAAATTCGCAATTCACCAAAAGATAACGCGTTTTGTGCAATCTCACGGTTTAAAGCTTACGGCCCCTTTTTCTTCTGCGAAAAAAACGTTGCAGGACACGTGTATCTGGACATGCTGCCAAATTGGCTCATGCCACAACTGGAGACCGACAGCGCCGACTTCATCTTTCAACAGGATGGTGCTCCACCGCACTTCCATCATGATGTTCGGCATTTCTTAAACAGGAGATTCGAAAACCGATGGATCGGTCGTGGTGGAGATCACGATCAGCAATTCATGTCATGGCCTCCACGCTCTCCCGACTTAACCCCATGCGATTTCTTTCTGTGAGGTTATGTGAAAGATTCAGCGTTTAAACTTCCTCTACCAAGAAACGTGCCAGAACTGCGAGCTCGCACCAACGATGCTTTCGAACTCATTGATGGGGACATGCTGCGCCGAGTGTGGGAGGAACTTGATTATCGGCTTGATGTCTGCCGAATCACTAAAGGGGCACATATCGAACATTTGTGAATGCCTAAAAAAACTTTTTGAGTTTTTGTATGTGTGTGCAAAGCATTGTGAAAATATCTCAAATAATAAAGTTATTGTAGGGCTGTGTAATAGCTTCAATCATTTGTAATAACCCTGTATAAGGCGATGAAAATAATTTATATCCTCTTCATAGCAAAACATCTGTTGAATCCCAAATTGTCATCCAAGGCGCTATGGTTGAAAATGTAAACTGGTGTAAATTGTGGTTTATATTAAGAAAAGCTGTGATACGATTGAGCTCCAAAACAAATGTATGGGTCTCTGATAAATAATTAAAACTTCTCGTGTTCAGTGACCTTGCACTGCAGTGTACAATGAATTCTGTTCTGTAAACACCTCATAAATTTACGTGACACATGTCAGAATAAAACAATAATCATACGTAGAGAGCCACTCGATCGCCCTGTTTACGACCACACACTAGTGTAAAGCAAATCGGTTACTCTGACATTTCTAAAACATCTTAACGATACTGTAGTGGGTCGGACGTACAACGACAGCTACCAGGCGGTGGGAACTGTCTTTGTGGTTGTCAGGGGCGTCCTGGATTGGCGCGACAGCGAGAGTGACAGGACAGTGATGTACAAGGCTGCCGAGAAACGATCGACGAACAAAACAGTTCGTTATTATTCCATCTGAATTATATGTGTGTACCCTCGTCCCAGGCGCGCTTTGGCGTTGTCTCGTAATATATCCTCTCGGCGTGGCGGGTGAAGTAGGCGCTGAAAACGGCTTGCGGTGTTCGCGCACAGCTGTAGGGCAGGCAGCTTACACGAAGAATTCGGACTGGAGCACTTGCCACGAGTCTGCTGCCGGGATGGAGTAGCCGGCGGCGTCCTCCAGGTTTGCGACAACGACGGTATTGCCCAGATTCAAACTCTGGACTGTTGGCTAGAGAGTACCGGTGGATAGCTGGGAGTGTCTGGTGGCACGAACGAGGGCGAGACAGCGATATAATGGAGGCTACCAAGAGATTGTGCCGTTAGACTGATATTTGTGGTTTATGGTGATCGCGCTCGTGGTGTTGTCATAGTTATGGTGTAGAACCGAAGACCATGTGAGTAGATCTCATGGCGGCGACAGACACACGACAGCCACTGTTGAAGGCCCTGCGACACTGATGATCTATTTAACTGGGCCGAGGGTTTAAATACGCTGTCCAGAACTGACTATGCGAACGTCGTAGTGCATCCATGTCGTGCAGATGTGCCTCGAGCAGGAACGACTGATCCATGGCTAGCTGATGCTTCACGGTAGTGGGTTAGACCACAGAAGTTTACTAAAGGTTGTTTAGTGTTCCAGTCAGTGGTCACTGGTCAGTGTCCCAGCCACTGGTCCGCTTAAGGTCTATGTGGAAACGTCTAGCTGCTATTGCCGTTGCTCAGCAACTATGTCACCGTCTGGTGATGTTCAATACTCGGGACTCAGCGCTCTATCCATGGCACTGAGCACTGGCTGTGGTCCACGCCAACACAGTAACTTACAGTAACGTGTATTAATTAGTGTTTAGGATACTGATAAAATTCCTTCTACAAAATCAGATGCCGTGGACTGGAGGTCATACAGATGTAAGCTTTGTGATGGTGTGCTCAGACATTGAAGACTAGCGAACAAAATTATGGCAACTGAATGGATACAAATCAGGTACATAATGGCAACTGAATGAGTGCAAACAGGGCACATCACAAAGCGACAACTCCACAGTGGCCTTGCCTTTGCCAACAATATGACATTGGTTCAAGAATCATAAAAGAAGGTTGTATACATGGAAGAATCCTGGAGATACTAGAAGGTATCAGATAGATTATATAATGGTAAGACAGAGACTTAGGAACCAAGTTTTAAATTGTAAGACAATTCCGGGGGCAGATATGGACACTGACCACAATCTATTGGTTATGAACTGTAGATTGAAACTGAAGAAACTGCAAAAAGGTGGGAATTTAAGGAGATGGGACCTCGATAAAGTGACTAAACCAGAGGTTGTACAGAGTTTCGGGGAGAGCATAAGGGAACAATTGACAGGAAGGGGCGAAAGAAATACAGTAGAAGAAGAATGGGTAGCTCTGAGGGATGAAGTAGTGAAGGCAGCAGAAGATCGAGTAGGTAAAAAGACGAGGGCTGGTAGAAATCCTTGGGTAACATAAGAAATATTGAATTTAATTGATGAAAGGAGAAAATATAACAATGCAATAAATGAAGCTGTCAAAAAGGAATACAAACGTCTCAAAAATGAGATCTACAGGAAGTGCAAAATAGCTAAGCAGGGATGGCTAGAGGACAAATGTAAGGATGCAGAGGCTATCTCACTAGTGGTATGATAGATACTGCCTACAGGAAACTTAAAGAGACCTTTGGAGAAAAGAGAACCACTTGTATGAATATCAAGAGCTCAGATGGAAACCCAGTTATAAGCAAAGAAGGGAAGGCAGAAAGGTGGAAGGAGTATATAGATGGTCTATACAAGGGCGATGTACTTGAGGACAATATTATGGAAATGGAAGAGAATGTAGATGAAGACGAAATGGGAGATACGATACTGCGTGAAGAGTTTGACAGAACACTGAAAGACGTGAGTCGAAACAAGGCCCCAGGTGAACAAGATGTATGAGACAGGCGAAATACCCTCAGACTTCAAGAACAATATAATAATTCCAATCCCAAATAAAGCAGGTGTTGACAGATGTGAATATTACCGAACTACCAGTTTAGTAAGTCACACCTGCACAATACTGAAGCGAATTATTTACAGTCGAATGGAAAAACTGGTAGAAGCCGACCTCGGGGAAGATCAGTTTGGATTCCATAGAAATATTGGAACACGTGTGGCAATACTGACCTTACGACTTATCCTAGAAGAAAGATTAAGGGAAGGCAAAACTACGTTTCTAGCATTTGTAGACTTAGAGAAAACTTTTGACAATGTTGACTGGAATACTCTCTTTCAACTTCTAAAGATGGCAGGGGTAAAATACAGGGAGCGAAAGGCTATTTACAATTTGTACAGAAACCAGATGGCAGTTATAAGAGTCGAGGGGCATGAAAGGGAAGCAGTGGTTGGGAAAGGAGTGAGACAGGGTTGTAGCCTCTCCCCGATGTTATTCAATCTGTATATTGAGCAAGCAGTAAAGGAAACAAAAGAAAAATTCGGAGTAGGTATTAAAATTATGGAGAAGAAGTAAAAACTTTGAGGTTCGCCGATGACATTGTAATTCTGTCAGAGACAGCAAAGGACTTGGAAGAGCAGTTGAACGGAATGGACAGTGTCTTGAAAGGAGGATATAAGCAAAAAAAAAAGTTTCACAAAGGTTTGAACTATGCTTAATTCTAGTTGGAAATTGCTGAGTGCTCTCATTCTTAACTGCAGGATTTTTAAGATGAAGTGAAACTCTATGGTAGCACTTTTTCTATTCGTTGTGCTTACTCACAGGTCACGTGGTTTATCACAATACGAACGTCTCACCGAACTGAATAAAATTAGGAGTCTGTATCAAAATAATAAGCAAAACCCATCCTGCATCGTCCGAAAGAAAAGAATCCCACGAAAGTATTTAGACCACACTTTGATATACCCGCAGAAGGCGTGCTAGCTTCTAGCGGGTCCTCGTACAGCCTGTACGAGTAGCGAGAATTTCCCTTTGATTACACTAAACGACAGACACCCTTGACCACTAACGGCCGCCCCTCTCTACCCGTGCCCATAATGGTTCTTCAGATACCGTTATAGCCAAGCTAGAGTGAATGATCCCTTGATGTTTCACTGGCCAACGATTGTGTGTGCTGTAGAGAGAACCAGACACGCTGCTCAGTTACTTTAAGCTACTGGCTAAAAGTATTAAAGACAGTTCAGAGAGGATCCCAACTATGATCAGCATGTTGATAAAGGGAAAGGAAAGTTCGCAAAGTATTAGTAATTTCTTCTATTGAGCGGATGCCTTTAGGCTTTATCGGGTGTGGGAGCTTGATCTGGATCACCTAACAGAACCTTTGGGAGGCAGCGTTGCTTAACAGAAAGACGCAGTACAACGTGGAGATCTATTCTCACGGCGTTCAGAGCGTCCATGTGGCACAACAAGGCGAGTAGCGCAGATATTCCCGTAACATCTCTTTCATGATGATCATGCCTCTAAAGTTAGAGAAAAATCTTTCCACATTCTTTTCAGGAGCCAAGCAACAAGTTTAAGGAGTGGCCAGTCTGGGGATGAAACGGAAACGCTTTGAGCCTTCCATCACACACAGTACGATGGCTCCTGAAGTATACATACAGAAAGACAGTACATGGAACTGAAAGAGAGGCTACATCGTCCATCCTTGTTCGACGCTATCTTGCTTGTGTGGTCCCGCCAGCATTTGTCAGCACCGCCTGATCTGTGTATGCTGCAACCCGCAGGCCAGAACTGTATAAAAGTGATGCCTTACCTGCAGGCGTCCCCACAAACGAGACAGCTTTGACATAGAAAATCCTCGATTCTCTCCGATTGAAAACGAAATATGAGCAAGAGTAGTTATTTATGTAGTAACGGTTGTTTTATCTGAAAGCGTTTCAGCAGGAGGGAGTCTCCGTGGTCTTAAGTGCGATACTTCTTAAGAGAAATAATTGTCAATGTAATTTTTCGTTTACGTGAGAAACAGTCTAAATTCATTCTAAAAACGTGAATTAGTTTTTTATTACACGCATTTCAAAGATATAAAGCTATGCAAAAATTTATTTCGTCTTTACGGGAAAACTTCTGTTAATCCCCAAAAGATAATTACGTCAATTGTCGAAGGAGCTATCTTTAACAATGTAAACTAATATAAATTTTGGGTGATTCTGAGAAAAGATGTGATACCTCAGAACTCCTAAATATATGCATGGCCCTGTGATAAATGAATTCCAAAAATTTTACGAATTCAGTAACCCTGCACTGTAAGATACCGTACAGTTTTGATCTCCAGATTGCCTTTGAATTTACATGACACATATGGGAATAAAACAATAAATTAAGCATAAACAGAGGCTTTCAGTCAACCTGCCTACGACTACGAGTCTAGTCAAAAGCAATCAGAGTGCTCTGACATCTCTAAAACATCCTAACGGAACTGTTGATGGTTGGGTGTGCAATGGCCGTTACTGGGTGGTGAGAGCCGCCTTGATTGCTGTAAGGTGTGGTTGGCTACCACCTTGGACGTCATGCATCTGTCATATTACGCGCATTGTGTTGCCACCTACTCCATATCAGCGGCCTCAGTAGTCATTAGACATCGTGAGACAGCAGAACGGAGTGTTCCGCGAAACTCACGGACTTCGAACGTGGTCAGGTGATTGGGTGTCACTTGTGTCATACTTCTGTACCCGAGATTTCCACATACCTAAATATCCCTAGGTTCACTATTTCCGATGTGATAATGAGGTTGAAACGTGAAGGGACACGTGCACCACAAAAGCGTACAGGCCGACTTCTTCTGTTGACTGACAGAGACCGCCGACAGTTGAAGAGGGTCGTAATGTGTAATAGGCAGACATGTGTCCAGACCATCACACACGAATTCCAAACTGCGTCAGAATCCACTTCAAGTACTATGACAGTTAGGCGGGAGGTGAGAAAACTTGGATTTCATCGTCGAGCGGCTGCTCACAAGCCACACATCATGCCTCGCTTGGTGTAAGGAGCGTAAACATTGGACGATGGAACTATGGAAAAACGTTGTGTGGAGTGACGAATCACGGTACACAATGTGGCGATCCGATGACAAGGTGTGGGTATGGCGAATGCCCGGTGAACGTCATCTGCCAGCGTGTGTAATGCCAACAGTAAAATTCGGAGGCGGTGGTGTTATGACGTGGTCGTGTTTTCCATGGAGAGGTCTTGCACCCGTTGTTTTGCGTGGAAATATCACAGCACAGGCCTATATTGATGTTTTAGGCACCTTGTTGCTTCCCACTGTTGAAGAGCAATGCGGGAATGGCAACTGCATCTTTCAACACGATCAAGCAGCTATTGATAATGCACGGCCTGTGGCGGTGTGGCTACACGAGAATAACATCCCTGAAACTTCCTGACAGATTAAAACTGTGGGCCGGATCGAGACTCGAAATCGGGACCTTTGTCTTTCGCGGACAAGTGCTCTACAATCTGAGCTACCCAAGGACGACTCACGACCCGTCTTCACAGCTTCAATTCTGCCAGTACATCGTCTAATAATATCCCTGCACGGAGTCCTGACCTGAATCCTACAGAACACCTTTGGGATGTTTTGGAACGCCGACTTCGTGCCAGGCCTCACCGACTGACATCGGTACCTTTCCTCAGTGCATCACTCCGTGAAGAATGGCCTGCCATACCCGAAGAAACCCAGCACCTGATTAAACGTATGCCTACGAGAGAGGAATCCGTCATCAAGGCTAATGGTGGGCAGCATTATTGATGGAGGGAATCACGAACTTGTAATTTTCACCAAGGTGTCCGCATACTTTTGATCACATAGTGTATCTTACACGGAGAATACCGATTCGGTTCTCACGAACTCGGCTTTCTAGGTTTACACTGACGGAAAAAATAATCAGTGTAGAGTACTGAAACATAGGGAATATGTTTGTCTAGGTAACTAACCTTACGACTTATCTTAGAAGAAAGATTAAGAAAAGGCAAACCTACGTTTCTAGCATTTGTAGACTTAGAGAAAGCTTTTGACAACGTTAACTGGAATACTCTCTTTCAAATTCTGAAGGTGGCAGGGGTAAGATACAGGGAGCGAAAGGCTATTTACAATTTGTACAAAAACCAGATGGCAGTTATAAGGATCGAGGGGCATGAAAGGGAAGCAGTGGTTGGGAAAGGAGTGAGACAGGGTTGTAGCCTCTCCCCGATGTTATTCAATCTGTATATTGAGCAAGTAATAAAGGAAACAAAAGAAAAATTCGGAGTAGGTATTAAAATTCATGGAGAAGAAGTAAAGACTTTGAGGTTCGCCGATGACATTGTAATTCTGTCAGAGACAGCAAAGGACTTGGAAGAGCAGTTGAACGGAATGGACAGTGTCTTGAAAGGAGGATATAAGATGAACATCAACAAAAGCAAAACGAGGATAATGGAATGTAGTCAAATTAAATTGGGTGATGCTGAGGGGATTAGATTAGGAAATGAGACACTTGCTATTTAGGGAGCAAAATAACTGATGATGGTCGAAGTAGAGAGGATATAAAATGTAGACTGGCAATGGCAAGGAAATCGTTTCTGAAGAAGAGAAATTTGTTAACATCGAGTATAGATTTAAGTGTCAGGAAGTCGTTTCTGAAAGTATTTGTATGGAGTGTAACCATGTATGGAAGTGAAACATGGACGATAACCAGTTTGCGCAAGAAGAGAATAGAAGCTTTCGAAATGTGGTGCTACAGAAGAATGCTGAAGATAAGGTGGGTAGATCACATAACTAATGAGGAGGTATTGAATAGGATTGGGGAGAAGAGAAGTTTGTGGCACAACTTGACTAGAAGAAGGGATCGGTTGGTATGACATGTTTTGAGGCATCAAGGGATCACAAATTTAGCATTGGTGGGCAGCGTGGAGGGTAGAATTCGTAGAGGGAGACCAAGAGATCAATACACTAAGCAGATTCATAAGGATGTAGGTTGCAGTAGGTACTGGGAGATGAAGCTTGCACAGTATAGAGTAGCATGGAGAGCTGCATCAAACCAGTCTCAGGACTGAAGACCACAACAACAACAACAAGCTGCATCAAACCAGTCTCAGGACTGAAGACCACAACAACAACAACAGGTAACATGTTTACGTGATTCATGCTGCAAGGTCACAGCTTAATGTAAATGCGAGACGAGCCATTGCAAATGTCAAACACTGGTTCCTTAATAACTGGTGTAACTGCCATAATGTTAAATGCAAGCAAACAACGTGCATGCATTGTGTTGTACAGGTGCCGGATGTCGGTTTTCGGTATGGTGCTCCATTCCTGTTGTACTTGTTTGGTCAATACAGTTAAAGCTCATTGTGGTCGACGCTGATGTTCCATATGCGCTCTGCGGGAGACGGATCTGTTGATCGATCAGGCCAAGACACCATGGCGACACTCTGTACAGCACGTTAGGCTACAACAACGATATGTGGGTGAGCGTTATCCTGTTGGAGCGTTATCCTGCCTGGAATGCAGTTCACGAATGGCAGCACAACAGGTGTAATCATCAGATCGATGTTCAAGTGTGCAATGCAGGTGCGTGGGATGACGACGAAAGTGCTCCAACTGTCACACGACATCGCACCCCAGACCATAAGTCCAGGTGTAAGCTCAGTGTGTCTAGCACGCAGATAGGTTGGTTGCAAGTTTTCAAGTGGCCTGCTTCAAACTAACACACGGCCATCACTGGCACCGAGGCAGAACCAGCTTTCATAAAAAAACACAACGGACCTCCACCTTGCTCTCCAATGAGCTTTCGCGTGACACCACTGAAGTCGCAAATGGTGGGGGTTTGTGGTCAGTGGAGTCTAGTCCTCTTGCGACCATACATACTCGAGACCACCGTTACCAAAAATCATGTGCGGTGGCTACGTTCCTGAAACGTCTTACTGCAATATCGCAGAAGAAACGTCCAGCTTCTCGTATTCCTATTACAGGACCTCGTTCAGACTCAGTGAGGTGTTGATAATGGCGTCTTTGTCACCTTAAAGGAATTCTTGACAGACGTCAACTCGCCATTTCCAACCTCGAAGGTAACTAACGCTCAGGACGGTTACAGCGTGTACTTAAAGGAATCCTGATTTGAATCCTCATACCCTGCTACTGGCGTCACTGTCGTGCGACTGGCGCTAAATTTGAGTAAACATCATCTTCAGGAGTAGAAACGCGACTACCAGCTTTCGTTTATGTCGCACAACTCCTCGTGGCGTTGCGATTTTCCTTTTCCATCAGTGTATGCTGCGTATTGCAAACAGCTTGAATGTATGCTGCGTATTGCAAATAGCTAGAATGTGTCACTAAAATCAAAACATTTGTTTAGGTACTCTAAACCTTGTCAACAAATTATATAATACTCCGGCGAATTTTACCAATTAGTGCAGGTGAAGGCAACAATTCAAATATTTTGCTCGTTTCATACCTAAAAAGAGATCTTATTCTCTTTTTGTTAGCCTGTTTTTAAGATTATATATGATGTTAAACAAATCCAGAATTTTTATGCAGTTGAGTTCCAGACATTAACAGTTTTATTAAACAATCTCTAAGAAAAGCAAGTAAATTTCAATCAAGTCATTGTCAAGCATAAATAAGTTTTGCAAAATCATTTGACTGTTTTCTCCTAAGCTTACAAAATAACTTTTAATGTATTTCCAATTGAATAATAACTTCTCTACACACAGTTAAAAAAGAGTCAGCTTGTTTCCACGTTGCATTTCACTTTGTGAATGTTTCGCTCTGCTGACTGTACAGTTTTTAGTTTTGCAGCAGAGTGGGGTAAATGAGAATAAATTTTCAAAGTCACAGGCTCTGTGTCATATGAAAAAAAGTGATAGCATGTTTCATGCAGACACACTATGTGTGCATGAAAATTTTCCGTAATCAAAGCTCGTGCCAAATCCCCCATATTTGTAAATAAAGAACGATTAACTCCAAAATTAGTATTTTTGATATCATCATTTTGGACTGACTGAAACATGACATCAGCACACTCATCACTATTTTCAGAAAAATAGAAGTAAAATATTGTGCAAGTAATAAAAATTAGTTGATGCTTTTCTTGTTAGGAGCGTCAGGTTTTAGCAATAAAATCAACTGTCAGCAATTAGATCATCGACTGCATTATGAACAGCACGTGCCCCAGTACCTCTTTAATTGGAGCTTCCATTTTGGTTCTAACCAACTAGACTTGAAGCGGTACTTAAATTAATATAAGTAATTTTATTCGGTTTTATAAAACTGTTCCTACTGTTGTAGGACAAGTTATATTTCATTGTGTTATATTATGGTTGGCTCATCTGCAAAAACATTTTTTTGGTCACTACAAAGTAAATTTTTACATGTGGAAGCGGAAGTAGAATCTATATATTTGTCCAGCAGACGAGACTTTTCTTCTATTTCTGATTTGGATTTATTATGTTTTATTTCCAGGTGTTGCTTAACCTGAAAATAATAAGAAAGAACCGTTCACGTCAACGACTATCAACCACCAGTCTCGCCAACCGTCATAACCATAAAACACAAACACTGACACATACAAAACGTAATCATACAACACACGCATTATACACAACATATTCATACAATAAATGGTTCCCTCACCTGCCCTACTCTAGGCGAAGCAAATGGAAATGTAATTCCACATAATTTGCATCTTCCATTGCATTCGTTTCCTGGGTCATCAGTTCATTATTCGATTTACCATGGAATTTTATGTTTCCGTAATTCTTTTATTTTCTGTACCAACGTATCAATCATTTTTGCTTATTGTATTTCAACCGTCTCAAGACTGAGAGTACGTTTTGAAGATGTACAGGGACTACTCGTCTATTAAAGTTGTCTTTGTCTATGATTTACTCTTACTTAAAGGTGTAAAACCGAATAATCGACCTACTACACTCACTCCGCCTGAAACAAAACGCTATGAAACACGCAGCACAAGGGTTTGCGAAGCAACAGTAGTGCCGCAACCGTTAGATTGCTGAGGTTGGCAGCAGCAAGTGCGTAAGGGCAAGAAATGTTCCGACCGGTGCCGTCTATAGCGAACAGTATCTTGCAGGTAGTCGGCTACCTTTCTGTGAAATAAATAATCCACAGAGCGGTGTTTATTTACTTTACACTGTCTAGCAAACTCATATGCGGTACTTATTAATTGCAAAGAATACGAAATTACTACGTTCTCACTCTTTCTCAGTTCAGACTTTGACAAGTAACTTTGACAACGGAAGTATTGCCATTTCAGGTTACGCTGCGTAATAAATGCGTACTAAGTTCATGGGTCAGATACTCTGGTGATTCGTTACACGTAAAATTTTGATGAACTTAAGTCGTCTTTTAATGATTTATGTAAAATGAATCCGAGGAAAAATCAAACTATGTGACACAAAATATTATCTTGTACTTTATTGTTTACATGAACTATAGAGAACAAGTGCACGAAATAACTACAGTGCTTATATAAAGTACAAGTGGCAACCCAACTAATAGCGACGCATTTCAAGAGACATGGTTGACTAACTATGTAGGCAGTAAACGTTGTTTACAACAAAGATACTGTAGCAGAGGTTGAAAATATCGCTTTACTTGTAAATTCAGATACAGTATATCGTGAAGGTCCATTGTCAGGACACTCAGAGCATCAACGTAATGCAACGAGGTACGGAGTCTACGATTTCTGCCAATGCAACTATTGGGTGATGATCATGGCTCGAAAATTAGAGAAACGTCTTTCCATACACCTTGCAGGTGAGAAATAAGAAGGAAAGGTGTTCTGGAGATAAAACAGAAACACTTAGTATCATTTGCCATACATCACACTTTGGCTTCTGAAATAAAGATATGGAAAGACAGTACATGTAACAAAAAGATGCTTTCTGATTCACTGCAGGATTTTTTATCACAGCCGCCTAATCTACGCATGCTGCAACCCGCAGGCCCGAACTGTTTCACAGTGATGCCATACACGCAGGCGCTTCCCGTGAACGAGACAGCTGTGACATACAAAACATTCGGTTCCCTCTGATTGAAAAGGAAATATGAAAAACAAGGGTACTCATTTATGTAGTAACGGATGTTTTCATCCAAAGTGAATTAATTAGTTATCCGAAAACGTTCCTGGATGACGGAGTCTCAGTAATTTCAGCTGTGACGCTTCCTAAATGATTTTCAATGTAATATTTCTTTCTTGTGAGAAATAGCCTATACTCCCTCTAAAATGTGGGTTAGTGTCATGGTACGTGTATATGAGAGATATAAGGCGCCGAAAACAATTTATTTCCTCTTCATAGGAAAACATCACTTGACCTGCAAAAGCCAGTCGTCCCAAGTGCTGAATTTAAAAAATGTAAACTACAGTGAACTATGGTTGACAGTGAGGAAAGCTGCAATATCTCAGAGCTGTCTTTAAAAAATGTAAGCTAGAATAAACTGTCGTTGGTACTGAGAAAAGATGCGATATCTCAGAGCTCATAAAAACAAGTATGTTTCCTTGATCATGATTCTTTGATAAATCTATTCCTAAAATTTCTCGATTTCGTTGACTATGCAAGGCAAGATATCGTAGAATTCTGATTTAAAGATAGATCATAATTTTACGTGGCATACATCAGAATACAACAATAAATTAAGCATAAACAGCCCTTCAATCGCCCTACTTGCGATCATGCAACTAGTGTAAAGCAACTAGAATATTCCAACATTTCTAACACATTTTAATGGTATCGTAGCGGGTCGGGAGTGCAATGACGGTGGTAGGAGGTGTCTTAGTGGCTGTCATGGGCATTGGCTCCCATTTTACACGGAGAACGATGACTCGGCGGGCGCTGAATAGGCGGCGGCGGCCAGAGTACTTAGTTCGTCTCCGCTGGCAGCACAGGCAGCCAGCGGCGATGATGCCGAGATTCAAACTCTGGACTATCGGCTGGGGAGAAATTGCGGGCATCTGAATATCTCCGGGGGCACGGCGGTGATAGAAACTATGGGAAGGTGTCTCGTAAAGACAGAGGTTGAGCGGACTCTGTGAGCGGTTTGGGTTGTTAGGGAGTAGTCGACGGTTAGTGGTACGGTGACTGGTGTTGTCATGGTTCCGGTATTGACACCAAGGCCGTGTCAGTAGATCTCGTGGCCATGACTGACACACGATAGCCACCGTGCTCGGACTTCGTATGCCACGAACCTACTCATATGTCCTCCGCTGACGTAGTGTATCTGTGTCACATGAAAGTGTCTCGAACAAGGGCCATAGACCCAGGCCCATCTGTTGGTTCACGATAGTGGGTCAGACTGCAGAAGCTTACTGTAGGCTGGTCAGGCTCCCATTGGCCCGTGGAAGTTTCGTGTGGAAATGCCTTGCTGCTTGCTCACGAGGCGGGTCACTCTCCGCTGACGGGCAATGCTCGGGATTCGGCTCTCTGTTTGTGGCACTAATTACTGGTTTTGGTGTATGCCATTACAGTACATTATGTATGTATGTATTGAACTGGGGACCTAGAAACGACGGAGACGCGTCGTCCCCGCCGTAGCCGTCAGTGGTTCACAACCCCACAAGACGCTACAGCAGTCCACTCACCCCACCGCCGCCCCACATCAAACCCAGTGGACCCCCCGGGAACGTCTCATTCCAGACGAGTGTGACCCCAGAGTAATTGTGGTGTACGCGTACGTGGAGACCGTGTTTGCACATCAATTTCCGACATAGCGTAACTGAGGGAGAATAAGGGGAACCAGTCCGTATTCGCCGAGTCAGAAGGAAAACCGCCTTAAAAACCATCCACAGGCTGGCCGGCGCACCGGACTTCGACACTGATCCTCCGGGCGGATTCATGCCGGGGCCTTGCACGCCTTCCCGCTCGGGAAGCAGTGCGTTTGACCGCACGGCTAGCCGGGCAGGCTGTACAGTACGTTATAGTAAGATCTGATAATCAGTGCTTAGGATAGCGACAAAATCTCATATACACAATTAGATGTCATAGACCAAAGATGATATAAATGTAAGTTGTGTGGCGAAGTATCAGACAGTGATGACAAGTGAACAAAACCGTGGTAACTGAATCAGTACAAATCGGGAACAAAATGGCAATTGAATAAGTACAAGTCGGGTAAGGGATGAAGCATAAACACTACACTACGATGGCCTAGTCGTTGCCAATGATGTGGCATTGCCACTGAAATGAGACTGAAGGATAGGAAAAACTGGTAGTGGGAAATCTTACTGTAACTGCTTTGAAAGCAGGACTGAAAATAAGGCGCTGTAGGACTATAGTGTTGAATACACAAACGAACTGGAAAGTTGAGGGTGATGTACTGGGGAATATACACAACTTCCAGTATTTGGTAGAAACAAAAGGGGTAAGCTGTACAGCTCCTGTTCCAACGAACGCCGAATGCGACATTTTTACATTTGTGCAGTTACTTCACCTGTCAAGAGCTTGACTTTGAGGTTAACCTCTTACACCGAAACACACATCTTTAGTGATTCAACACTGCAATGCCCATAGTGTATGAGCAGTACAACTGCAATGGTGATAACAATAATGGTAATAATAACAATACATATAGTAATGAACACATGGAATTAACTCAGTGTTAAGCAATTGCATTATAACCTTCTTGTTGAATGCAAGTAATGGCATCTATTACCAATGTGTGGTAGCAGGACAGAGGGAATCAAACTGCAGAAAATGTTAACTGCTCAGAGGAATCACGACAGACAGTATCTTAAGATTAGCAGATGAGACGGAAGGAAGAATGTAGAAATAGTTTGAGAGGGGAAACGTGAGGATAATTTCGATATTGTGATCTGATACGGGGCACTTTTGGACACAAGCAAAACCGGTGGGGAGGCTACCACTTTGGTGAATGCAGTGTTACAAGGGAGTTTGCCGTAGTATGCCTAAATGAAAAAGAATATGGAAAATAGATTTTGTGTTATGTGACAGTGTGCAGAACCTGCTCTATGTATTCGACTGGAGTTACAGTTATTGAATGATTTTAGGCATCTCACATGTGAGGAGAATTTTTTAAGGCAGTGAGTTGAAAAATAGATGAAGCAAATAAAGCGTGTGAAACAACACGCTATCTTTCCCTTCGCATCCAACATAACTGAGAACTGGCTGGCGTGACCAAACGGCTGCATGTGCCACGCAAGTCTTTAAGAAGCTTATATGGCTAATTCGAGTCACCTGGAGTTTTCATTGTTTGCTTTACAGGAGTAAGGATTTAGGAGTAAAGACAAGACTAATCGACATTTTATTTCAGGTGGAAATATTTTTCTCAGTTTTTTGGATTACGTATTGTAACAATTTGTTCTTCCAAATTTAGAGGCTTATGCACGACTATTGTGAGACCTTTTCCTGTTTTTGGTAGGATAATTGGATGAAGTTTCATGAAAATTGTCGTTGAAAAACTTTCCTATGATACAAGAATGACTTGTGACTTCTTAGGATCTAGTTTAGCTCGCAGGATTTGTGGCCATTGTGATACTGCTGACAATAAGAAACATCGTGTTATACACTAGAAAGAAGACCACGTGGGGCAAGAAATATTGTATCTGACTCTGGAAGAAAAGAGAAATGTTCTGAGAGATCTGCGAGCAAGAAATAGCAAGGTGCTGTCTGGAGAGATAGATGAAGAAATCATGCGTATGAGGCGTAGAACCATTCACAAGCGTTATACGAAAGACAAGGTTAAGATTGTCCGAGGAGATCACGAGAGAGGATGAGCACTTGTAGACCAATAATGTACAGATATTTCTACTTAAAATAGACCTGTAGAAGATCATAGGATTAAAATCATGATTACAGAAGTAGAGAGAACCAAGAAGTACGAGAGAAGACGTACTGGACAAGCAACTAGTGATTGTAAGTTGTCGAAACATATCATATAGTAAACTTCTTATTGCTATGTCATTTGTAACATTAAAAAATTGAAAAATCACTGTCATAATCAAACATAAGTCATCTACCATATCATCAGTCTGTCGAGATTCGTCTGCTGTACAAATATAACTAGAAGACAATTCTGTTACTTAAGAATAAATGTGTTACTTGGGATTACATATAATCACAGATTAAATTTTCAGGGAATAATTTAATGAGAATGGATAGTAAAAATATTTATTCAGTGTATTTATTTTTAAGACAAAATTCAGCGAAATTCTTGCTCTTACTACCTTTTGCATTTGTTCTTCCAAGTGAAAAGTGAAATCCCAAACACTTCAATTCAGATGAAATTATTATCGCCCTTAACTGATGGATTTCTTGCTCATTAGATAAGGTGTTGGCTCTTTATGAATGAACTGTACTTATCAAGAAAGATATTTTGTAGTGATCGTTTTTAGCTGTTAGCATGCTATCATAAAGCATCTGCTGTATGTGTAAATCCAGTAGTGTTTATTATATTACGTTTTTGACTTGTATGGTGCGTAGGCTCATCCATCCAAATAAATCACGATACAAATCCAATGACTAACATTTAATAACGAGAAATTTTTTTTCTTATACTTCTGAAATACACTCCTGGAAATGGAAAAAAGAACACATTGACACCGGTGTGTCAGACCCACCATACTTGCTCCGGACACTGCGAGAGGGCTGTACAAGCAATGATCACACGCACGGCACAGCGGACACACCAGGACCCGCGGTGTTGGCCGTCGAATGGCGCTAGCTGCGCAGCATTTGTGCACCGCCGCCGTCAGTGTCAGCCAGTTTTCCGTGGCATACGGAGCTCCATCGCAGTCTTTAACACTGGTAGCATGCCGCGACAGCGTGGACGTGAACCGTATGTGCGGTTGACGGACTTTGAGCGAGGGCGTATAGTGGGCATGCGGGAGGCCGGGTGGACGTACCGCCGAATTGCTCAACACGTGGGGCGTGAGGTCTCCAGAGTACATCGATGTTGTCGCCAGTGGTCGGCGGAAGGTGCACGTGCCCGTCGACCTGGGACCGGACCGCAGCGACGCACGGATGCACGCCAAGACCGTAGGATCCTACGCAGTGCCGTAGGGGACCGCACCGCCACTTCCCAGCAAATTAGGGACACTGTTGCTCCTGGGGTATCGGCGAGGACCATTCGCAACCGTCTCCATGAAGCTGGGCTACGGTCCCGCACACCGTTAGGCCGTCTTCCGCTCACGCCCCAACATCGTGCAGCCCGCCTCCTGTGGTGTCGCGACAGGCGTGAATGGAGGGACGAATGGAGACGTGTCGTCTTCAGCGATGAGAGTCGCTTCTGCCTTGGTGCCAATGATGGTCGTATGCGTGTTTGGCGCCGTGCAGATGAGCGCCACAATCAGGACTGCATACGACCGAGGCACACAGGGCCAACACCCGGCATCATGGTGTGGGGAGCGATCTCCTACACTGGCCGTACACCACTGGTGATCGTCGAGGGGACACTGAATAGTGCACGGTACATCCAAACCGTCATCGAACCCATCGTTCTACCATTCCTAGACCGGCAAGGGAACTTGCTGTTCCAACAGGACAATGCACGTCCGCATGTATCCCGTGCCACCCAACGTGCTCTAGAAGGTGTAAGTCAACTACCCTGGCCAGCAAGATCTCCGGATCTGTCCCCCATTGAGCATGTTTGGGACTGGATGAAGCGTCGTCTCACGCGGTCTGCACGTCCGGCACGAACGCTGGTCCAACTGAGGCGCCAGGTGGAAATGGCATGGCAAGCCGTTCCACAGGACTACATCCAGCATCTCTACGATCGTCTCCATGTGAGAATAGCAGCCTGCATTGCTGCGAAAGGTGGATATACACTGTACTAGTGCCGACATTGTGCATGCTCTGTTGCCTGTGTCTATGTGCCTGTGGTTCTGTCAGTGTGATCATGTGATGTATCTGACCCCAGGAATGTGTCAATAAAGTTTCCCCTTCCTGGGACAATGAATTCACGGTGTTCTTATTTCAATTTCCAGGAGTGTATATGGCGCGTACTCAATCTACTTCTTACATTCTCTCTGTGTCGGATACTCATCCGCTCTTGACGGGATTTTTAGCGCGTATTACAAATTTTGACGACGCATCTTGTCTGCAGAAATTGAAGCTCCCTAGGCAGATACACTACTTTTATTGTTTTTGTTACTTTTATTCAGTTTTCGAGTTCAGCTTCATTCGCACGTGCCTCATAAGCTTTACATATTACTAATTATTGCTTGAGTAAATAATGTTCTGTCGGATTCAGAACATCGTACGTACAGTGACATGTCATTTAATTCCAATTATTTGTTGAGTTTCATGTTTAACAGGTTGATGGGCAGCAGGGTGGCTGTAACCACCTGCCTCCTTTAAACTGTAATGCCTTTGGCTCATAATCTCAAATTACTTAATAGGTAAGATTTATATAGCACACTACACCAGAATTTCGTAATAAATCTATTTTGAGAATTGTAAATTAGTGCTGACCTACATCTCAGACAGGATTTTCTGCGTGTTAAACATCAGGATTTCGTTTATTTCAAATGAAATTGCTTTGGTGTAATGAAATACAGTAAGTACCCAGTTGTACAGAAATTAATGTATAGTTCAACCATTATCAACACATTCGTCAAATTAGTTGCACTAAATACATACAGATTTTTATAGGTGGTGGGGGGTGGGGGGTGGGGGGGGGGAGGGGAGAGTCTTCAGAGTTCTCGCTGGTGTGACGCGGCTCGCCGTGAATTCCTTTCCTGCACGAAGCTCTTCAATTCAGAGTGACACTTCCACACTACGTTCTCAATTATTTGATAGACGTATTCTAATCTCTGTTCAAATGGTTCAAATGGCTCTGAGCACTATGGGACTCAACTGCTGTGGTCATAAGTCCCCTAGAACTTAGAACTACTTAAACCTAACTAACCTAAGGACAGCACACAACACCCAGCCATCACGAGGCAGAGAAAATCCCTGACCCTGCCGGGAATCGAACCCGGGAACCCGGGCGTGGGAAGCGAGAACGCTACCGCACGACCACGAGATGCGGGCGCTAATCTCTGTCTTTCACTACAGTTTTTAACCTTTGCAGTTCGCTCTGGACATATTATCCTGTCCCTTCTTCCTGCAGAGACCCTCCTCATTCCTGATCCTACAGCTTCACCTGATTTTCAACATCTTTCTGTAGCAACACAAGCTTCGATTCCGTTCTGTTCCGTTCTTCCACCGTCCATGATCGCTGCCATGCTATGCTGTAATCCAAACGTGCATTCTCAGTAATTTCTACCTCAAATTAACGCCTATGATTGATATTAGTATATATTTTGGTCTGGAACGCCATTTTAGCCAGTGCTGGTGTGATTCTTATATCCTCCTAGATTCGTCCGTCACGGTTTATTTTGCTGACAGAGAAGGAGAGTTCCTTAATTTCATTTACTTCGAGATTACCCATTCTGATGTTAAGTTTCTCGATATTCTCATTTCTGCCACTTCTCTTTACTTTTGCCTTTTTCCAGTTTTCTCTCAATCCATATTCTGTATTCATTAGACTTCCATTCCTCACAACAGGTCCGGTAATTTTTCTTCACTTTCAGTGAGGATAGCACTATCATCACCGAATCTTATCATTCATATACTTTCATTCTGAATTTTAACCCCACTCCTGAATCTTCCTTTTATTTGAGTTATTGTTTCGTCGACGTATGGTTCGAACAGCATGGGCAGAAGACTGATCTTCCGATTTTATTATTCCCTCTTGGTTCTCGTACATTTTCTATATTACTCGTTTTTCTCTGTAGGGCACTCCAATTTCTCCCAGAATTTCGCGTGGGTGAACGCTTTTTCTACATTTACAAATCCTGTTAGCCTTACTTCCACTATCAAGCGCAACATCGGAACTGCCTGCCTGTTGCCTGTACCTTTCGCAAGGCCAAACTGATTGTCATCTGGCCCAGCTTAAATTTTCCTTTCCATTCTTTTCTGTATTATTTTTGTCAGCAGCTTGGATACTTCAGCTGTTACACACTAACCGGAATAGTCGTTTACTGTCCACTTCCCCCAATGATTTTAGAAATTCCAATGGAATATTGTCTATCCATTCTGCTTTATTTTATCTCAAGTCATCCAGATTTATTTTAAAGCCTGACGCTAATGGTAGATCTCCTGTATCTTCCTTGTCGACTGCTGTTACTTCTAGTATCAAGTCATCTTACAAGTTCTGCCTCTTACAAAAGTGCTCAAATTTATTCTTTTCACCTATGCGCTCTTGCTGTTGCACTCTTAATGTTCCCACTCTTGCTGTCAATTTCACCGAAGGTTTTTTTTTAGTTTTACATGTGCTGAGTCGGTCATTCCGCCGGTCTTTTGCTTTTGGAAATCTTCTCATTTTTTTGTAGCCATTTCGTCTTGTTTGCCCTGAACGTCCTACTTATTTCTTCCCTAAGTTATTTATATTGCTCTCTTTTTGTCTTTCCCTAAACATTTTGGTTCTTTCTCCTTTCGTCGATAAATTAAAGCATATCTTCTGTTGAGCAAGGGTTCTCCGCAGTTACCTATGTCTGACTGTCCAACATTTGTGATTGCCCTCTGACTGTGAAACATTTGTGATTGCCCTTTATGGAGATGACCACCCCTCTTCAACAGAATTACCTGCTGTGACTTTCCTTATCGCTCTATTTACAGCCTTAGCGAATAGCAAACGCGTCATACCTTTCTCCAGTTTCAATTTCCCACTTCGTTCCATACTGATTCATCCATACTTTTCTGTTAAACTTCAATCTATTCTTCACGTAATCCAGCTGGAATGTTCCAATATCTTCCTGTCTATGCCAGGTATACCTCCCCCTCTTGTGATTCTTGGATAGAGTATTCGCTGTTACCATCAGAAATTTATTGCACAATTCAATTAGCCGTTCTCCTGTCTCATCTCCGTTGCCTAGACTACATTCTCCCTTAATCGTTTTTTCTGTTTCTTCCCCTAGAATCATGTACCATTCCTCCACGATTATTAGATTTTCATCTCCCTTTACTACTGAATTACCCGTTCAATATCCTCATATAATTTCTCTCTCTCTTCATTTTCTACATGCGACGTTGGCATTTATACCTAAACAATTGTTGTCGAGGTGGGTAGCTTTCGAATTTGATGAGAACAACCTATCACTGAACTGTTCACTGTAGCTCACTCTGCGTCTTTCATTGCTATTCATAGGAAATCCCACTCCCCTTATACTTTTTTACCCTTTTTTTACTGCTGTTATATTAGTCTACCTAATACGTTCAAACGTGTGTTATTCCACGCTCAGAATTCTAGAATGTGAACCCTGCGTTTGTTATTTCATGTATTTGTCATGGTCATGTCCCCATTGGCAGTCCTTTCCAGCGATTCTGAACCTTCTGCCAACGGAGAGATCATCATGATACCTTTTACAATTACAGGCACATATCATGTTGATACACGTTATGTGGATTTAATGCAGTGGTTTCCATTGCCTTTCGCTTCCTCATGCCGTTGATTATTGATAATTCTACCGTCCTTTGGGCAGTTTCCCACCGCAAGGGCAAGAGAGTGCCCCAAACTTCTATCTGATGTACCGTCTCGCGTCCGTCGGTCGTCGTAATTTAATATATTGTTATGGTTATTATTATTTTTTGACTGTCGCTGACTTACGTGGTGGGCCTTAATAAAAATGATATTTCATTTAATTTTGATTTTACGATTAAATGCTTTCCTGAAGTTCTCCATTTTAGCAATATTAATCTTAAATTATTTGTTACGTTAATGAATGTTAGACTCGCTGAATCTTAAAACATGAGCATATAAGTTGTACAATGTAATAAACTTTTCATATTAATTTCCTCGGCTAGTCAGTTCACTTTAAAGCAAGAAATCTTTAGTTATTAATTAAAATTGCGGCCCACACACGCGCGAGAGTATTTTTCTTACCTCCGTTAACCATTGTATTGTAGTCAGAGTCCTAGCTCAGGGTCTCGGCTATGGTACTGAAAATAAGAATCTTAAAGCTAAGTATTTTCTGCAACGTCGGGCGGCTGTGGAGAAAAATTAATATTATGTTAATAGCGGGCGAGTTTTCCGCTTCCACTAATTTTTCATAAGTTAATATCGCCACGTAATGGCGTCGTTGGCTGCATCGGCCGCTGCGATTGTTGAACTGTAAATTACTTGAATGCAGGTTAATTCAAGGAAGGCGGACATGAAATCGGGATCACCTCTTACAGATTAAAAGTGCACAATAATATTAAATCAGTATATTATATGCTTTACTCATACAAATATGCTTACATTTGCCAGCACTCGCAAGATGTCCCTCTATACACATTCAAGACAAAATAGGAAGTGAAGACGACTAAAAAATTAACAAAAGAGCGTATCTTGTCGTCTCTTTAGATCACTTTGTTATATTTCTTTGCATTGCATTTCTTTGCATTTCTCGACAGAGAAATTATTGTTTTACGGCTAGATGAAAAAAAATATTATTAAATTTATGAGTCTTTTCGTAATATGGGACTGGGGACGCTATAACCGCCCCCTTTAAGAAGGCCGCTGGCAGAAATGGTGTGAGTTCTTATGCCGGACGTCTTCGGCGGCCATTGCCGATGATCTTTAGCGACAAGTTAGCCAGTGGATGATTTCTACCCCGGTACTCAGGAGGTTTAGATTACCGGTGAGGTATGCCATTCCTAGGCCTTGCGTTAACAATGCAACAATACCGAAGCATAATTCATATCTAAAAAAATGTAATTTTAAACGAATAACATAAATAAAGTTTAATTCTTTCTTGTACACATTTCCTCTGTGATTCGCTGATACGCTACTGTAACTGGTTTTAGATGTAAACCAGTAAACCGCCGATTACTTAAAGAATGGAACTGTCATGTACAAAACAGCTTCAAGCGTCTCACCTACCTTAGAAGTGTGTTCCTGTTTTATTTGACGTTAAGCATGTAACCGAGAAAATGCTGGAAATGAAGTATAAAGTTTGTTGTAGGTTTCTAAGTGCTTTCATTATGAAACACTGGATGAATATAGTATTGATAACTTGCGCTATATGTTAAGCAAATACTAGTTTTTCACTCATCTCAACGTTTATGATGTATCACCTGAACCATGTGTCGTACACAGATATAACTGTGCATGTATATTCGGTGATACATATGGATACCGTGTGCAAAATGTGTTGCCAATAGAGTTGGTAGTAAAGAATTAATAAATTAAAACTCATGGAAGGTAATGAAGTTTAACTGAAAGAAGAGCGAAAATGTAGTACGCGATAAAACGTTTCCCTTTCATCTTTATATGAAGGGTATCGAAGATAAAATGTTTCAGAAGGGTTTGAAATTATGTTTAAAGTGTGTTGGAATTCGTTAAGTCCTCTCATTCTGAGATACTGGATGAATATGCTTTAGGCAACTTGCATGTAGCAAGATGCGCTGCCGCAACACATATAAACAATTTCTAAGTGTAATTCTTGTCTTACTGTGCTAAACCTTTAATATAACATTATAGTTTTTAATGAATAGATTATGACAGCAATTTAAATTCTTTAATTCGACCAGTAATCATATGAAATATTGAAAGTCAAATTTTTGTTGCCAATGGAAGACGTTGTCAGGCAACCTGAAACTAAAGGACCTTGAACAGGGTTAGTAGGTTAGTGACAGATTAAATAATTTAACTAGTAGAACTGCTGCAACTGCCACAGAGTACATGTTAAAAAATAAAGTGTGTTATAAGTAAGTGAAAATGTCATGCTTATGTTGAAGACACGAGTGACTTTTTTCAAATTTCATGTGTCAGTACTACTGCTGGTCCCTGGTCAGAGCTCATAGCTCACGGACTCATCAGCAAAAGTTGGTCCGCTAAAAGAATTCCCAATGTAACTGTTTTTACAATTTACCTCAGCCTCCCCTCGCGAATTGTATGACAAAGCTCTGACAAACTAAACACAACAGAGAAAGAGGCACGAAAACAATATCAATTCTAAAGCACTACACAAGAGCTTATTAAGATTATTCCTGCCTGCTACCCTTTAAGCTATGTAATTGCTAATCAATACTTCGTATTTCACTCAACCGTGCAAGTCAATAAACTGAGTCACGCAATAAAATAATTCGTTTCCTGAAACTTCCTCGGGCATTAAAACTGCATAAAACCGAATATTTCCACCCGGGACTTTGCCCTCCACAAGCCACGCTCTGCCGAAAGATATATCGGTGCTAGCAATCTAGTTCCAAAACTTCTCACAAGTTCTGAAAGGGAGGTGCTTTATTCCTTTTGATGGTAGATATTTATCTTTTCTCCTTCCTCTGGGGTTGCGTTTATGTTCCTCTATGCTAAATTTACAGCCCTGCATGCTCATCGCATTAACTGAGTTTCTGCTACTGCAGTGAACCATTAATTAATGTAACTACTATTATTTTTAAGTGTAACGGCTGGGTCGGACAAGACTCATTTTATTTATTGACAGACCTGTGAGGAAGAAGGAAGTGGACGGCACGAAAGATTCATTAAATTGGTTCCTTACTGTCACTTGTTCTCTAACTCAAGGTTCACACATAGGCGTCATACATACATTACTGGCCATTACAATTGCTACACCACGAAGATGACGTGCTACAGACGCGAAATTTAACCGACAGGAAGAAGATGCTGTGATATGCAAATTATTAGCTTTTCAGAGCATTCACACAAGGTTGGCACCGGTGGCGACACCTACAACGTGCTGACATGAGGAAAGTTTCCAACCGATTTCTCACACACAAACAGCAATTGACCGGCGTTGCCTGGTGAAACGTTGTTATAATGCCTCGTGTAAGGAGGAGAAATGCGTACCATAACGTTTCCGACTTTGATAATGGTCGGATTGTAGCCTACCGCGATTGCGGTTTATCGTATCGCGACATTGCTGTTCACGTTGGTCGAGATCCAATGACTGTTAGCAGAATATGGAATCGGTGGGTTCAGGAGGGTAATATGGAACGCCGTGTTGCATCCCAACGGCCACGTATCACTAGCAGTCGAGATGAGAGGCATCTTATCGGCATGGCTGTAACGGATCGTGCTGCCACGTCTCGATTCCTGAGTCAACAGATAGGAACATTTGCAAGACAAAAACCATCTGAACGAACAGTTCGCAGCAGCATGGACTATCAGATCGGAGACCATGGCTGCGGTTACCCCTGACGCTGCATCACAGACAGGAGCGCCTGCGATGGTGTAGTCAACGACGAACCTGGGTGCACAAATGGCAAAACGTCATTTTTTCGGATGAATCCAGGTTCTGTTTACAGCATCCGTGTTTGGCGACATCGCGGTGAACGCACATTGGAAGCGTGTATTCGTCATCGCCAAACTGGTGTATCACCCGGCGTGATGGTATGGGGTGCCATTGGTTACACGTCTCGGTCACCTCTTGTTCGCATTGACGGCACCCTGAACAGTGGACGTTACATTTCAGATGTGTTACGACACGTGGCTCTAACCTTCATTCGATCCCTGCGAAACCCTACATTTCAGCAGGATAATGCACGACCGCATGCTGCAGGTCCTGTACGGGCCTTTCTGAATACAGAAGATGTTCGAGTGCTGCCCTGGCCAGCACATTCTCCAGATCTCTCACCAATTGAAAACGTCTGGTGAAAGATGGCCGAGCAACTGGCTCGTCACTACTCTTGATGAACTGTGGCATCGTGTTGAAGCTGCAAGGGCAGCTGTACCTGTACACGCCATCCAAGCAATGCCCAGGCGTATCGAGGCCGTTATTACGGCCAGAGAATTGTTCTGAGTACTGATTTCTCAAGATCTATGCACCCAAATAGCGTGAAAATGTAATCACATGTCAGTTCTAGTATTATATATTTGTCCAATGACTACCCGTTTATCATCTTCATTTCTTCTTGGTGAAGCAATTTAAATGGCCAGTAGTGTTTCGACACGGGTTGAGAGACGAGACTGTGCAGTACTGCGTGCATTAAAACATCACGAGATTCATTGATCACAGTGCAAATGTATTAAGGAAGAAAGAATAAGGACTTGCATCGGTACGTCTTCAAAAGACCATCTCTTACAAATCATCATTTGTTTCCAACAATAAGGGGGAAGTCCACTTGAAGAATATATGAATTCTGTGAAAAAACTGTTGCGTAGCAATCCCTTAATACCCGTGATGCACGGAGAATCAGTAATATTAATAATAAACACGTCCGATCACAGCCTAATAGCCAAACTGTGAGGGACAATGTAGTAAAGAAAGCAGAGAACACTGAATTCACTTGCATGCCGGTACATGCAGGAACCCAACATTTCCCATCTACAATTTGCTGTCTTACAGGCGATCAGAGAGCAGTCGGCGGTGTCAGGGGCATGCATCGGGCCTCGCTAGTCGTATCCATCGCCATCACGTAAAGGGGATCGAAAATATTTAAATCAGAGAAATCCCTCACACTAGTAGGTAGCCACTGTACTCAAGATTACGCGCCCTATCAATCAACTTAGAGCAAGACCAAATTCAATACATGTGGCGGCCCGAAGTGGAGAATTCGCACTATCTTCAGAAAATTCAGAAACCGGCAGATGGACAGAAATTTTGCACACTTTTAAGCATTAGATTTTTTGTGATCTACCGTTTTAGCAACACTATTTAGCAATAGCAACAAAGATTGGAAAACGTGGTTCAACAATGTTCAACAATTACTCCATGAGATGCAAAGATATTTCCGTTAAGATACCGGAAAATCGGGACACCCAACACACGGGCTATCAAAAATTAAGTACAATACTTTAACTTTTTGGGCAACAACAGGGACTCAGTGGCTCCTCTAATGGAACAAAGTGAAACTTTCTTAGTTATTCATACCTACATGAAATTATGCAAAAATTGAAATAGAAATGCGTTACGAAGCGCTTGCTTATCCATCACAACAAAAATAAGCATAATAAATCATAATCTCAAATTAAGCTAAGGAATGTTAACACCTTTGTCTGGAATACCAGATGATAATACAAGAGTCCAATACTTACAGAGCCCAGAGCCCAACAGAAGAATACCAGAAAGCGCGCTCGTTCGAACGTCCACCCTGCATTCAGTGGTATGGTGGGAGGTTTCCATTAGAGCAGAGACCAACAAACAAGACTGACCTTCCGACCCCCAATCCCCCCCCCCCCAACCCCAATCCCCCCCCCTCACCCGCCACCGGTACCTCCCATAACTGTAAGCTCTCGCTTTATCAGGGTACGTCCTCCGTTGTCGAACATGATCGTTTTTGTCATCCAGGTGCTACGGTGTGGGGAGGCACGGACGAACTGACTTCCATATCTTTAAACAAGATACACTCACCGCTCAACGTCATTGTGACACTGTACTCCTTCCCCATACGCATCTTTTCATGAGTCTATGCGGCCCTGAGTTCACTTTTATGGACAACAATGTGCGACCGCATCCCACTGCGCAGGTGGGGGAGTTGTTGGAGCGAGAGGATATCTCGCGGGTTGACTGGTCTGCCCGTCTTCCGAATTAAATCCCATCGAGCACGTGTGGGAAACATTGGGGAGATATGTTGTAGCACGTGCACGTGCACCAGCGACCATCGAGCAGTCGCAACGACGCTGGTGCAGTAATCTTGACAGCCATGTAGCGAGCATGGGAGACCGTTGCAGAGAATGCTTTGCCGTCCTTGGTGATCACACATCATATTAACAGTGCTGAATATGAGGCCATTACTACTGAGTGAAATCGTATACTAGAACTCCACCCTCCCCTCAATCCCCTCCAAATTTTCGACCTTAGCGCCTAACTAAACTTTAGAATGAAAAAGAATTATTTTGGACATTTTCATTTTTAAAATAACGGTAGATAAGTGATATTTGATTTTCGTAGGCGTTTTGCTGAACCACGAACTGAGTCATTGACACAGTTGGTACTGTATATTTCTAGCAAACTTTTTTTTAAGAATGATGAAACAATGCTAACTATATCGCCAGTGATACCTACAACTCTTTCCCGGAAAAGAAAGCTAACTACCCACTTTGGTGGTAGACACTTGTTACAAAACATGCATCCTCTGCGCCACTCCTGTCCCCAGCAGCCACTGCTTCACCCAATGCGGTGGACCACCATTTAAACACAACCAAGTTAAACCGTGTGCTCTACACTTTGTAAATCACTTATTTCTGGACTCGTACCTCTGAACTGACATAAATTCAAAGACTTCACGCTGCTAATAAATTCTGCTTTAATGCTACCACTAATAATGATAATGTATGGGCCCAACAGCAATGTAGTGCCAATTACGTAGTTGCTGTCGTGTTGGACTGTCGGTTAGTTCGTCTGTTGTTGTGAAGTGGATCACGAGGCAGTTTATGGTCTATTGTGAGAATTTTCAGGGGATATTTAAGCATATGTGAGGTATATGTCTCAATTTTAGTATCATAGATGCGTGGTACAAAGTACACTGTATATTTGAAGTGCATAGGCTTCGTTTCACAAACTGCAACCTTCAGCGCAATGTACCATGCTCTGAACTAACGTTGTGTACTACCTTACGGTAGGTCTTGTCATGGGGGAAGCCTCGTCAGAGAGGTCTACCGCACGAGCGTCTAGGGAAATGAATACAGTGGTGGTTCCCCGTATCATGCACTGAAGGTAGTACTTGAAAAGATGTGGTAATTATTCGTAATTTATTTAATCAGTATTACAGTCTTACAATGTAGTGATAATAGTTACGATCTTCTAAAAACAATTTAGTTTCGTGACTGTAACAGAACTGAACAATTTTGATTTCACTCCTTAGAAAATTACATTTTACCTCTCAGATGGTAATTTTACCCTCAGGTTGGGAACCATGTTATTAAAGACCACGTGCACTCTTATTTAATGTCCATGGTCCATCTTGAATCGCTATGAGTTCAGTGTAATTACTGTCTTTAAATAAAGGTGTCATTTCTTTTCGACTCATTGCACATTTCTTTCATTTACCTCCTGTACTACGTAACAATTCTATGTATGGTTTGTCGTGAGAGAGTTACGTTCATCCTGAAGTTTTATACAGCTCTATGTATATAAATACACGTATTGCACTTGACTGCAGCTAAAAAGTGGTATTCTTAGTTACAATCCTTGCTGAGTGAAGTAATTTTCTGTTTGTGATCACATGTATTGTTACGACCAGACGAAACTACCATGGTTCAACAATAACTACGAGTTTCTCACTGCCTTGGGAGTTGGGGCTCATCCGAACTACAACAGATAAAATATCAGTTCACTTTATTACACGAATAATAAAAATATTTACTTAACGTGATACAATACTTTGCCAAAGGACTGTTTGATAATTTACAATTGTCATTCAGTATTAAAGCATCACTTGATGCAGCAATTAACGAACTGTTCTCTTGATTCACAATGTTCAACATTCATAAAAGTATGAAGATAGTAACTGTTCTCGAAAGAACAGATACCATTAATGACCGTGCACCTCGTCTAGAGCCGGCCGAAGTGGCCGAGCGGTTCTAGGCGCTACAGTCTGGAACCGCGTGACCGCTACGGTCGCAGGTTCGAATCCTGCCTCGGGCATGGATGTGTGTGATGTCCTTAGGTTAGTTAGGTTTAAGTAGTTCTAAGTTCTAGGGGACTCATGACCACAGAAGTTAAATCCCATAGTGCTCAGAGCCATTTGAACCATTTTGAACCTCGTCTAGAATAAATGATAATCAATTGAAAACCTCAGCTGCCGACAGGTGTTGTTGATATACCTCGATGGGGACAGCTGACAATGTCTGCCTCGACCGGGACTCGAACCCGGGATATCCTGCTTACAGGTAGACGCTCTATCCATCTGAGCCACCGAGGACACAGATGAATAGCGCGACTGCAGGGACTTACCCCTTGCACGCTTACCGTGAGACCCACGTTCCCAACTGTCCACAATCTACATACGTAATGTACCTAATAGATATTTGCCCATCCAGTCATTACTCACGCACACTAAGGTGACGTTCCCCGTAAGAATTCGGGCAACCTGTGCGCATTCGCACAGACGAAGGTCAATCGCTGGGTAGCCTTTATATATGGAGATAGTAACTGTTGTCGAAAGAACAGATTGCACTGATGATCGTGCAGCTTCTCTGGAATAAATGATAATTAATTGAAACCCTCAGCTGCTGACAGGTGTTGTTGATATACTTCGATGCGGAGAGCTGAAAATGTGTGCCCCGACCGGGACTCGAACCCGGTATCTCCTGCTTACATAGCAGACGCGCTATTCATCTGTGTCCTCGGTGGCTCAGATGGATAGAGCGTCTACCATGTAAGCAGGAGATCCCGGGTTCGAGTCCCGGTCGGGGTACACATTTTCAACTGTCCCCGTCGAGGTATATCAACACCTGTCGGCAGCTGAGAGTTTCAGTTAAAATAAAAGTACATTTCCATCTGAGACTCGAACAACACGTTAATCCTACTCGATGATGCTGTTTCAGCTGAGGTCAAGAAATGGACAAAGTGCTTTCAAGCTCGGCTCTACATTGACCTCTGTGCCAGGACGCTGCTGTGTTGAAAGAGAGGGCATCTCTGCCGGCCGGGGTGGCTGAGCGGTTCTGGGCGCTACAGTCTGGAACCACGCGACCGCGCACGGGCGCAGGTTCGAATCCTGCTTCGAGCATGGATGTGTGTGATGTCCTTAGGTTAGTTAGGTTTAAGTAGTTCTAAGTTCTAGGCGACTGATGACCTCAGAAGTTAAGTCCCCTAGTGCTCAGAACCATTTGATTTTTTAGAGGGCATGTCTTCTTCAGCCTTTCCCATTCAGGCTGTAGTGAGACATGGCTAAATGTCTGTGGTATCGCCGCGCGGGATTAGCCGAGCGGTCTAGGGGTGCTGCAGTCATGAACTGTGTGGCTGATCCCGGCGGAGGTTCGAGTCCTCCCTCGGGCATGGGTGTGTGTGTTTGTCCTTAGGATAATTTAGGTTAAGTAGTGTGTAAGCTTAGGGACTGGTGACCCTAGCAGTTAAGTCCCATAAGATATCACACTGGTTTGAACATTTTTTTTTGTTCGTGGTATCGATGTGCACCACGATCTTTGAACGATACCACATGCGTTAAATAATTCGGATATAAGTTAGCATCGTCACCAAACTTAACACATAATTCAGATATAAGCTGGTATCGAGATCATTTATAAACGTTGATATTGACAATTGGAGTAATATAAACTTACCTGCCACATAGCAAACACCCCCCCCCCCCCCAACAATTCCTGCCTTTTGTTGAATTCAATCACAAGTATCTTGAAACATCCTGGCAGATTAAAACTGCATGCCGGACCGAGACTCGAACTCGGGACCTTTGCCTATCGCGGGCAAGTGATCAACCAACTGAGGTACCCAAGCACGACTCACGCCCCGTCCTCACAGCTTTAATTCCGCCAGTAAAGCTATGAGGACGGGGAGCAAGTCGTGCTTGGGTAGCTCAGTTGGTACAGCAATTGCCCGCGATAGACAAAGGTCCCGAGTTCGAGTCTCGGTCCGGCACACAGTTTTAATCTGCCAGGAAGTTCCATATCAGCGCACACTCCGCTGCAGAGTGAAAATTTCATTCTGCAAGTTAAGATCTTGTTTTGTTCACAAAACGACAGTGCGGAACTGTGTCGAAAGTCCTCTTACAATCAAGAAACACAGTACGATATTAGGCATCGTAGTCTGCAGTGGACTGACTCGCTCGGAAGAGGTACCACGGTGCTCCGCAATGGCCACGACGTGAGGGCGCGAGGTGCCACCGGCAGGCGACCTCTTGGCGCCCGGAGCGCGGGCAGCCAGTGCGTGCGCTGGACGCCGGATTTATGCCCCGGCCGGCGCTGGCCTGTAAATCAGACCAGCTGATAGCCATCGCCACCGCAACCGCCATCGCCGGCGGCCGCTGTCGGCATCTGCATAAATCTCATTTCGGCGCTCGTTAATGGCGGCCCGGGTCCGACCTGCTCCGGCCGCGGGCTCTCATTAAACTTGGGACGCAGAGGCAGCCACTGCGCACCCCATTCTGCGCAGATAGCTAGCTACCCGTCCAGCCACTTGTTCGTCTGCTGGGCAAAGTGTCGCCGACGGCCGGCGGCGCATTGGCGAACGCGCCATTTCGGCGAGGCGACTGCGTCTCAGGGCCGTAGCTAGGCTGGAGTGACTGCTGCAAGGCCCACGAACTATCGAGGATAAAGGGCTCCTGATACCCAAAAGAAAGAAAGAAAAAAGCAAGAGACATTAAAATTCGTTTTTTCATCGTTGCAGGACATGTTAAAAGGAATGGTTGAAATGGCTCTTAGCACCATGGGACAACAGCTGAGGTCATCAGTGTGGTGTCAACATTAACTCGACCGCGGTCCGTTAGTATACGTCGCACCGGCGTGTCGCCACTATCAGTGATTGCAGACCGAACGCCGCCACACGGCAGGTCTAGTCTAGAGAGACTCCGTACCACTCGCCCCAGTTGTACAGCCGATTTTGCTAGCGATGGTTCACTGTATACATACGCTCTCATTTGCAGAGACGACAGTTTAGCATAGCCTTCAGCTACGTCATTTGCTACGACCTAGAAAGGCGCCGTATTGAGTTACTACGAATATACTCTGAACAGATAATATTGTGAATCATGTACCGTCAAGAGCGACGTTCATCATTAATGGAATAAAGTTAAGTATCAACGTCCGCTTTCTGAATTCTAATTCCTTGTCATGTTCCAGACCTCACATCAGTATAGTTCTTCCCTCCTCACGCCAGCCTGCGTGAGCTAAAACGCGTGCATTTCGGCCTCCTCTCGTAACACGGTGTTGGCTCTTCTGCCAACACAACAATCAGTCCCCTAGAACATAGAACTACTTAAACCTAACTAACCTAAGGACATCACACACATTCCGTCTCCCGAATTAAATACCGTCGAGCAAGTCTGGGAAGCATTGGAGAGATGTGTGGCAGCACGACCACGTGCACCAACGACCATCCAGCAGTCGTGAACCACGCTGGTGCAGTAATCTTTGACAGCCACGTAGCTAGCATGGGAGACCTCTGCAGAGAACACTTTGCTCTCGTTAATATGAGGCCATTACCATTGAGTGAAATCAGATACTAGTACTCCACCCTCCCCTCAATCCCCCCCCCCCCCAAATTTTCGAACTTAGTGCCTAACTAAACTTTAGAATGAAAAAGAATTATTTTGGACATTTTTATTTTTAAAATAACGAAAGCTAAGTGATATTTGGTTTTTGTCGGCGTTTTGCTGAACCACGAACTGAGTCACTGACACAGTTGGTAACCTAACTAACCTAAGGATATCACACACATCCATGTCCGAGGCAGGATTCGAACCTGCGACCGTAGCGGTCATGCGGTTCCAGACTGAAGCTCCTAGAACTGCTCGGCCACTCCGGCTGGCAGGAATGGTCTAATGAGCATAAACTATGTATTGAGGGTAATCCAAATAAATAGGAAGGTAACGAGGAGTAGTGGAAATAGCCTTAGCCATAAATTAAACAACAAAATTGTGGGCTACAAAGTAGACGCTGGAAGCAAAATACGGTGTGAGTCAGCTGCCCGTACCGCTGTCTTTTTAAGCAACCCACAATGTTATATCAGGGCAACGGTCTTGCAGCAGTGGCTACACCGGTTCCCGTCCGATCACCGAAATTAAGCGATGTCGGGTGTGGCCGGCACTTGGATGGGTGACCATACGGGCCACCATTCGCTGTTGCCATTTTTCGGGTTACACTCAGCCTCGTGATGCCAACTGAGGAACTACTTGAGGGAACAGTAGCGACTCCAGTCAAAGAAAACCATCGTAACGACCGGGAGAGCGGTGTGCTGACCACACAAGCCCCTCCTATCCTCATCCTCATTAGTCCTACAAAAAAATGAACATGACTTTCTTGTAGGAAATTTAATTACTTATACTTTTTTTCAGCGATATGTGTTCACAGGAGGTCACGATTTTCGAATTATTCAAGATAAATGTTTGAAAATGACCTTTAAACGTATCTTCATCCCCACAGTGATTCTTTGCCAGTCCGAATTTCTAGTATCACTGTACAAAAATTCCCTGCCACACGAACTACGGCAGATATTCGACCTTTTCCGGCCTTTATTACTTGGTCTATTACATCACCAGCATAGTCGACTGTGTCGTTAACATTAGCGGCTAACTTAAGGTCGTCCGTGAAAGTAATGAAAGAAAAACGACTTTTATAAACGTTAGGCTAAAACTAATTACGTTGATATTTCGATCCAAATTTAAGCCGTAAGAGCAGTGTAGTTTCGTAGTCAGAAGTCCCGACGAATACAACAACACATTTGCTTATTTTATGGTGTTAAAATTCACTAAATTTGTGGGTAACGTTTACACATACACCAGTTTTTCAATTTGTAAGCGCTCGACTTTGCCCATGGCGTAATAACGCCAGTCAAAGAGGACCGAAGAACGTCGAACGTGGGAAATAACTCTCGCAGTCGCAAATTTTTGTACAGTGGTAGGAGGACGCGCCGTGAACAATTTACTAGAAATCTCGACGGGTCGGAGCTGTGTATGGGAGTGGAGGTGCGTTTGAAGGTCATATTAACACATTTTTCTTAAACAACTACGACCTGTAGCAAAAACGTATTCCAGTACTACAAAATTTAATTTTGTGAAATTTCCGACAAAAAAGATCTAATTCATTTTTTCTGTAGAAAAATAGTTTGCGCGAAGCGAGAGAAAGAATTAGAAAATGTCGCCCGTAGTTTTTGAGCATCAGATATGATATTGCGGGTTGCATAAAACGGCAGCGGTAGGAGTAACCGAATCACATCTTACGTGACACGAAGCAATGACCGCATAGCACTAAAGGCCTGCAATCAACTTTTGTAATTTATTACAGCAAGGATGTACAATATTTATTAATACCTTTTTTCGACATAGTCACCCTGCCCTTCAATGGTCTTGGTCCAATGTTTCACAAGAAAGTTTATGATTACGCTGCAAGCCACGTGTGCACTGCTTCTACATCTATACCTAAATCTACATCAGTACTCCGCAAAGCACATGCCGGCGTGTGGCGGAGGAAACTTCTTGTTCCACCAACTGAGCCCTCCCCCCTTTCCCCTCCTTCATTTGTGAATGGGGCATGTGAAGAATGATTGGCGGTAAGCCTTTGATTTCTCGAACTTCCCGTTGCAACCATTCGCGAGACGTATGTGGTAGAAAGTAATTTGTTGCCCTACTCTTCGCGGCAAATACTCTCTCTAAATTTCAATAGCAAATCTATGGGTCAAATGGCTCTGAGCACTATCGGACTCAACTGCTGAGGTCATCAGTCCCCTAGAACTTAGAACTACTTAAACCTAACTAACCTAAGGACAACACACACATCCATGCCCGAGGCAGGATTCGAACCTGCGACCGTAGCGGTCGCGCGGTTCCAGACTGTAGCGCCAGAACCGCTCGGCCACCAGCGGCCGGCAATAGCAAATCTCTCCGTGTTGTAGTTTGTCGAGCATCTCCGCAAAACTCTCGTGCCGACTAAACAATCCTGTGACGAAACGGGCGGCTCTTCACGGGATCTTTTCTACCTCTTCTACAGTCCTATCTGGTAAAGTTCCCAGACTGACGAACGATACTCGAGTCAGTCGGACAACCGTCACTTCTTCAGTGGATGAGATACATTTCCTTAAATTTCTTCCTATATATCTTAGTCTCGCATCTGATTCTCCTCTGATTGTCATATGTGGTCACTCCTCTTAAGCTCATTACGGATGGTTACTCCTAGATATTTTATAATGGTCAAGGATAGTATAGTTCTGCAGTAGTGGATTTCTTTTCCTATGTGTGCGCAGCCTGTTACATTTATTTACGTTGGTGATAAACTGCCAGTCCCTGCGCCATTCATCAATCCTCTGTAGGTCCTTCCACATATCATTACCGGCTTCTGGCATTGCTATCTTTTTATAGACCACCGCAATATCTGCGAACAGCCTTAAAGAGCTTCCGATACATTCTACTAGATCATTTATATACACTGCAAACAGTAACGTAACTAAATCGACGACCTCTTAAATCATTTTAAAACGGACCAAACAGATGGCAGTTCGTCGGAGAGAGATCGGAACTATATGCAGGATGCTCGAACACCTCGAAATGCAGAGTTTGTGCGGCATGAATGCCTTCCGGAATCGACCTCTGCGTTTACTGCGAATTGCTGGTATAACAGCATAGCACTATAACGTTTAATGTTTACTGTTGACTCCCGTTCCATAGTTGGCTCTCGTGAGTCCCAAAAACACGGTTAACAGTACGTTGACTCTTCCGTTTATTTTGGACTGAAGATCCTGGGCGCTTCCATTCCATGGTCTGGCATTCGCTCCCTGGTTCGAAGTGATGAATCCATGTTGTATCTTCAGTGACAATTCGCTTCAGAAACGTTTACATTAGAATGACGGCTTAGTAGGTTCTGACAAATTTCCACACAGTTAACTCGTCGTCTTCATCGAGTTGATTTGAAATCCATCTCGCGCAGACTGTGTGAAAGTTGAGCCTGGTATGCATGATGTCATGTGCAGAACCATAACTAATCTGCATTCAGATGGCCAGGAAGAAGATCATCAACAGTCACTCGTCTGTTATTCGGAATCAAGGCAAGGACTTCTTGAGAACTGGCATAAACGTTTTGCCCATAGCTAGACGACTAGCTTTTTCCTCATCCTTCACGCATGTTCGACGGCTTTTGAACTGTTCAATTCACTGTTAAACGCTTCGCTGTTTCAAAGCACTTTCTGCTCCTGGTACAGTTTCAGACCACAAATAACGCTTTACGGAAAGCTGTACTTCTATGGAGTAAACGCAGAGTAGTGGATGCCATCCATACGCCGTAACAGCACAATGCGGAATGATGTGATAACAATCTACCGCAGGTGGAAAAAAATGGTGCCATCTAGCGGCTGGCAAAGATAAAAAGCCGTGGAACCTTTGTAAAGACAGAATGAAGATACTGACTTACTTCCGCTTCTTCTATCGGTTTGCGAGCATTCTCAATTAACCTTAGGTATTTCAGTGCCTCACTTGGTAAAATAGAATCTACAAACTGCAGAGAGAATGGTTAACAATCAGAGAATGATAAAAACAATTGCACACGTATGAAGTACGTAATTCAGTTGAAGTGGGTCACGCTTGTAGCGGGAAACCACAGCAGTGAGTCTGATAAGACAGCTCACCACTGGGAAGACGTTCCTCTCCTCCCTCCCTCCCTTCTTTCCTCCACCCTCGTCTGTATGCCCCTCGTCTTGCTCATCGTCATCGGTGTACTGCGTCAGTATTGTGTTTGGTGCTGTTCTCCTGTGCGTCAAGTGCTGTGATTTTAATTGTATGCTGGACTTGTACATAGTGTTATTGTCAGTGCTTGTTATGTGCTACGCCGTCCGTCAATACTTTTATGATCCAGTGTGCGGTTTTGTTTTGTGTGCGCAAATTTTTAAGGTTTTTATCTCCATTTTACGGTGCCCCCTCCCCCCTTTTGTGTGTTCTCTTCCGTACTGTTCCCCATTTCTTTGTATCTATGTACGCCATATTTTCTCTATTCTGTTATTTTAAATGTCTTCTTTGCATAATTACTGCCTTTCTGCTGAAGAATAGCGCATATGCTGCTGCCAGCCTGCCCCAGATGGGGCACTGAAACACAATGAAAAGAAATAGAAAGACGTACCAAAGATATCACAAAACCTTCCCAATAATGAGAAATTGACTGTTGGCTTCGTACCAAATATATCACAAAACCTTCCCAATAATGACAAATTGACTGTTGGCTTCTGTTTCGGGATCTTCCGGCGACGTTTGTTTGATAATTTTTCTGAGGTTTCACCAGCACGAGTGGGTGGCATTGTCAACGCTTCGCCCTCAATGGCTGATGGTGGACTGGAGTCGCGCAGATTACCTATGGGCCAACTTCCAAGGGCTTTTCCTCAATCATTACCGTTGTGGTTCCCCTCCTGATACCTGTAATGGTCGTCCTCTGAAACACGGGAATCCAGGATCCGTTCATCCTGAGGCTTTCCTTTTTTGCGTTGAAGCTGTTATCGTGTTTGTGTCTTTCTGTAGCTTCACTGAACGAGCGGGTGTAATAGCTCTTATCTACAGCAAGAACTTCCGTGTCGGCGAATTTCATGTGCGGTAGGTCCCACACAGCGAGCGCTCCGCTACGGCCGATTTCTCTACCTGCCTCAACTTGCAGTGACAATGTTTGGTGATCCTGGTGTTGGTTGATGGTCCAGTTATTTCAACATAGACTTTTACACATGCACGTGGTATTTCGTATATTCCCGACATTGCAAGTGGGTCCCATTTCCCCTTTGCCGGTCTGGGATACTCTTTGGTCTTCTTTTAGAGTTCCCAATTATTATAATAGCAATAATGCTGACAATAATAACAAAGACATTGTTAACAATATTAATAATAACAGTAAGGCTCAAGTAGAATTTCCAGAATGAGATTTTCACTGTTAAGTGGAGTGTACGCTGCCAGGAAGTTATTTACTAAAACAGAAAATAATTTTAACTGAAGAGGGGTAGTGAGATGCTAAATGAGAGATTTTTTTTTTTTTTTTTTTTTTTACTGTGACAAGGAAGTTCAGTGTCGAGAACATCTGCAATCTCTTTGGACACTGCATGCTATGGTGAGAAGATTCAAAAACTTGTAGAACGAGTACCAAGGTAACGCTAAAGCCACTAAACCTAACGGCAGGGAAGTTCGCAAAATCATGTTTTATTTATTCACTTTTGCAAATCGATTTCAACTGATTAACAGCCATCATTGGTGCTACAAATACAAGAATAAAAATAATAACAGTAACCTTACAACCAATATGTGCCCTGAGTAGTAATAATGTCTTAAGCAGAGGTCAAACATGAAGTGGTACATTGAGAATTGACTTTGACAACGAGAAACCATAAGGGGGCACTGCGAAGCAAACACGCCCTCTATGCGAAAAGAGACAGCTAACATAAAAATAAAAATGAGAAGAAGGAAGTATGACGTACAAAGTGAGGTAAAATATAAGGATATAATATTACAATATTTACATGAAATGGATATATTGACAAAGATTTTGTCAACCACATAGTACAGTCATATACGCCAAGAAGCGATTGTACAAATTAGTAAAAAGGAACACATATAGATGAGAAGCACACCATCGAAAAAATTAAGACAGTATACTACTCAGGGCACATATGGGTTGTTAGGTAAATTTGTATGTTCATTTTAAATGGTTTAATGCGTCTTTATACATTTTATTGGTTTACGTTGCTTTATGTACATTTATTCATTTAGTCACTGTTATTAATTATTTTTATTGTTGTATTTGTAGCACCGATGATGGCTGATAATCAGTTGAAATCGATTTGCAAAAGTGAATAAATAAAACATGATTTTGCGACTGGTTGCTGCATATTTGGTAATTTTATGGTTTACGGTCGCTGCACGACTTGGGAACCACATGGAGCCCACCATTCATAACTTTCGTTGAAATTCTCAAGAGCTAGGAGTAAGAAATGTGATGAACGAAGCCTAGCAATAACTGCTATAAGCAAACTGAATCCTAGAATTTTATTACTCTTTTAGAAAGTCAGGGCAAACTATGAAAAGAAATCAACAGAGCACCAGAGTTCCTGCAGTCTGACAGTAAGAACGTTGCAGTTGCACGTGACCTCCGAAGCCGTCCTCACACGGTACGTGTTTATCATTGTTTGTCACGCCAGGTGTGATTTTCGTCGTGGTTCGTGCATGGTTAGAAACGGACTGGTGCGTCAGACGGAAAGTGGTCCTCATCGTGATTTGCGATAGCAGCACGCTCCAGCAGCAGCTGACGGCTGTATCTAGCTCACGGATCACACAGTTTATTGAAGAAAATGTGTAAAATTGTTACGTTAGACCTATTATACCCAACATTTCCTCCCTTGTCCATATGCTACCCATGTTGTTCTGTCTGTACCCCGCACAATATCCTTGAACATGATGTAAAGCAAAAAAGAAAACGTCCTTATTTCCCCACGAAGGACGTCACCATTTATATCTTCCATTATGAATAGTGCGATGCAAATTTATAATAAACACAAGATAAGGATTATCATCATTCTCACTTAGTGTGAAACACTGAGGTCATTCGTAGTAGATCACTACTTCCATTCAATAGCGAAATTTTTGGAACATGTGAAATACAAGACTTTAAACAAGAAAGTGCAAAACATCCAGCTGCAAACTATCTAGTAGATAACACCGAAAAATCACATACGAAATTTATAAAAGAAATATATAGCTTATAATCTGAAAATTTATTTGAATGAAGAAGTAAATACTGAATCGGCATAGAATCATATACTTTCGCAGAAAGCAAATTCGCATTTCTTTGGTACATATTCTCTGGTGTGGTCACCAAGTGTATCAAACGCACTGCTGAGAGAGTGCGTCCTTATATGTGCGAGGGTATGCTGAAAAGTAATGCCTTCGAATTTTTAATGTGAAATCTCTTAAAAGCTCCTTAAATAAAACAAACGTTATTAATATTCTATGTCCTTATTTTCGATTCTACATATTCGTTTCTCGACATAGTCGCACTGCCGACGATCACATTACTCCCAACGAGAGATTAGTTTGTTGATACCATCAGTCTAGGATGTCGGTTGACAGAGGCGCAACCTCACCTTTGTTTTCACCGTTTCATTACTGTCAAAGTGATCTCGCTGAGGGTGTTTATTATGGCGGGAGGATATCTCGCTTGTGTTACCTCCACTAAGCTAACTCACCCAACCGCCACTTCCTCCTACGAACGCACCAAGTTAGAATTCCAACAGGATAATGCATCACACCGCTGTTATCTCTACTAAGGAAAAAAATCGCGGGAATATAGCTCACCTGGCCTACCTTCAATAACCTAAGTCACCCAACCACCACCTCTTCCTAAGGATTCGTGGGAAAAGGAATTGCGCATAAGTCTTTATTTAAACAATTCCATGTAGGTGTGTTCATCACAAGGTCAGGACTCCAACTCACTTAGTACACATCGCCACCACCAGAGGGCGCTCTTGTCTGTGACATAATCCAAGACGGCGACACCCAGTGTATTCACCAAGAGCTCCAGACTCCAACTGACTTAGTACACAACAGCACCACCAGAGAGCGCTGTCGTGAAGTCAGGTGACGACGCAAGTACCGTTATTCGAGATGGTGGCATAAAATTTGTTTACCACGAGGGCTAGTATATATTGACACCATCAGAGTGCGCTACTGTCGACTTGAAATGAATTTTCGCGAATGCCGTGCCCACCTGGACTTGTAATCGACAGCCACGTCTCCTTACCGACCCATGTTGGCGGGCTAATGTGTACTAACGTGCACTAACCTGTACTAACGTGTACTAAAGTGCACAGCGCATGATGTCATCCAAGATAGTGGGGCGAAATGGTGGCAAAACTGCTCTTAACACAAGTCTTTATTTTGCAGGTAGTGTCTCCACTACAAGATTCAGTGTTCAACTGAGCTAGTACATATAACTGCCACCAGAGGGTACTGTCATCCCTCCTATGACCTAATCCCAGATGGTGGTCTGTAGGGGCGAAAATGGTGCGAAAATGACTCAGGCTCCGGTGGGTTGCTGGGGAGAGTAAGGAAGGAGTGTATTTATTTTAGAACATTTTATTTACATATGGAATATATTTATCACACTCATACAAAACACACCACACAGCCCACATATCTTGTAAACTACTCCTAAATAACGCTCTCCAGACATGGAAATTACCCATAATTTACCCAGATAATTTAAGTACAGACATTCAGACCCCTCCTAAATAATGCAGCACAGTGATGTGTAGGCACGCTCAGTACTTGTAAACTGTCCAAGTAACGCATAGAATAGCCTACAGACCTGCTCGCAAAATAATTCAACAGACACGCAACCACCGTACGCAGACACTGCCCCCTGTCCACTATAGCGCATAGGAGGCTACTGAAAGCCCCACCTAGTGACGCGGCCGTCAGCTATCAAACCACACACAGCTAACACGGTTAAAGGCGCTGCAGTCTGGAACCGCAAGACCGCTACGGTCGCAGGTTCGAATCCTGCCTCGGGCATGGATGTTTGTGATGTCCTTAGGTTAGTTAGGTTTAACTAGTTCTAAGTTCTAGGGGACTAAAGACCTCAGCAGTTGAGTCCCATAGTGCTCAGAGCCATTTGAACCAGCCTAACACGGATATATACCTTTTCATAATTGACACTAGAGAAATTCCTAACCAAATACGTGTTCACCTAGACGCTGATGATGATATGATGTTATTTATATGTATTTGACGATGCTGGTGCTGATTCCGCATTTAACATTTGACGATACCACTATGGCTGCAGTACATTAGGACTTTGTTTTTATGAAACAGATCTGATGATGGTCATTAAAGACCGAAACTGGTAATCTGTTAACAAAAAGTTTGTGACTATAGATGTAAATTAAAGGAAACTTATTGTTAAAACCGCTCAAAGTTACCAGGTTCTGAAGTAACCGATTTTCGGTTTTTTATTCCTATTATTTCCTGTAATAAACGTAGAACTCGAAAAAAGACTGAAAAATTTGGACTCTCTCAGTTTCAAGATACACAGAAGCAAAATACTATATTACAAAGGCCAACGAAAAAAAAAAAAATAATTCGTCCATCGCTTGCTGCTTTTCTCGAAAGGTAATAGTTGATTGACTACTACAAAATAAATCACCAATATTCTCCCGCTGAGTCTAATTGTTGTAATTGAGAATCATACCATTACTTCGGGATTGCGAACAAACAGTGTTGGAGAGTCAAAAACGAAGTTAAAGAACTTTATTTTAATTTGTCCATTTTCAGGAGCTACAAACGGATAAAGGGACATTATGTAGACTCAGACAGTAGATCAGCTACTTTCTGTTTTCATTGTACACTATGAATGAACTGTTGTTAAGTTTCTAATTTACGAGGGTGGTTTGAAAAGTTCTCGGAATCACCACGAGAGGTCAGCTCTAGCGCAACGAGTTGTTCACGTGATATTCATTGGACTGTTGCCTGTGAACAAGTGTGACATCAGTGCTCTTGGAAGAGTGCTGTGGCGGTGACGTGGCACTGTTGTTGTTCCCGTGCAGTGATTTGCAAAGATGGAAGAAGTGGAGATTCGATCAGTGATTAAGTACTTCGTAAAGAAAGGTGTGAAAGCAAAGGACATTCATGCCGATTTCCAGAATACACTGGGGGACTGTGCTGCTTCACATTCAACTGTTGCCAAGTGGATAAACGAATTTAAACTTAGTCTGGAGAGCTTAGGTGGTGATCGGCGCAGTATTCGGCCAAGATGTGTCACTACTCCAGAAATCATTGCAAAAGTGCACAAAGTGGTCATGGAGGATCGCAGATTGAAATTGCGTGAAATTCCAGATGTCATCTGAAAGGGTGTATCACATTTTAACTGAAGAATATAAATGAAAAAAAAAATGATCTGCAAGATGGGTGCCGTGACTCTTGACGCTGGATCAAAAACACGTGCTGTCGCCATGGCAAAATTACACGAACTAAGGCATGAATTGTCGCCACACCTGCGTTATTCACCTGATATGGTTCTGTCAGACTTCCATCTCTTCCCAAAACTGAAATCTTGGTAGACGAAGATTCACTTCAAACTAAGAACTGATAGCCGGAGTAGACAACTATTTTGCAGGCCTGGAGGAAACTCATTTTCGAGATGGGATCAAGGCACTGGGACGTTGTTGGACCAAGTGCATTAATCTACAAGGGGACTACACTGAAAAACAAAAAAAGGTTTCAGTGATATAAGTAATTTTTTTTTCTATTTCGTTACGAGAACTTTTCAAACCACTCTCGTATTACTGTTGCCATAATCTCCGTACCTTTTATTATTTCGTAGAAATAGCAGACAAAACTTTAATCTTGTAAGACGAATGAAGAATTGTACTGCAATGCTACGTCACTTCATAAGAATATTTGCAGACTAGGTTGGTGCCATCCTGCAATACAACGGATGTCTACCAGCGACAGCGAGAATCTATCGTATAGACCAGTTGGGGGTGAGTCTTGCACATTGCACGTGCACGTGTACCTTGACTAACGACACGTGGTAACAGTGCCATTATTGTATCAGCAATTCTGTACCAATGCCATATGTTTGTTGCTCGTTTCTGTCTATATTGTTATTAAAATAGCTCTGATTGCTTCCCCAATTTTCTGTATTTACGCAATATTTCAAATGACTGCACATCTTACGAATAAAAATTACTCCCTTCTCTAAAAAAGGTTTGTTTGAAAATGGAAGAATTTTGCACCTCCAGTATTTCTTTTTTGGCTCGTTTATTAGTGAAAAAATAAGAAAAAAACACGTGTTATAACGAGATCAGAACCTACCAGAAAATACCGGTTATTCAGAACTAAAATACCGGTATCGGTTATAACAGCCCAGTTTTTCCCATCCCTAGGTCTTTCACTTTTGGCAGCTATGTTGGGGAGACTTACTTTCGGTATGGCTTTTCGCTAATGCCTTTTCGCTACCTCTTGTTACGTGGCATAATGCAGCGTCCATCACGGCATTTGATTTTGGTGTGACTGGAAATGTTTGAGCGATCTCCTTATATAAAACCAGTGTGATGAAGACCCGTGGTCTAGGGGTAGCGTCTTTGATTCATAATCAAAACGTCTTCGGTCCCGGGCTCGATCCCTGCCACTGCCTAAATTTTGATAAATAATCAGCATTGGCGGCCGAAGACTTCCGGCATAAGAAGTCAGCCTCGTTCTGCCAACGGCCTTGTCAAAGAGGGCGGAGGAGCGGATAGAGGTTCAGGGCACTCTCTTGTCCTAGGGGTGGGAAATTGCCCCTAAAGGCGGAAGAATCAGCAATGATCAACGACATGAGGATGCAGAAAGCAATGGAAACCACTGCATTAAAGACACGTAACGTGTATCCGCAGGACATGTGGCCTGTAATTGAAGAAGTGTCATGATGAACTCTCCATTAGCAAAAGATTCCGGAATAGTCCCCCATTCGGATCTCCGGGAGGGGACTGCCAAGGAGGAGGTTACCATGAGAAAAAGATTGAATAATCAACGAAAGGATAACGTTCTACGAGTCGGGGCGTGGAATGTCAGAAGCTTGAACGTGGTAGGGAAACTAGAAAATATGAAAAGGGAAATGCAAAGGCTCAATCTAGATATAATAGGGTTCAGTGAAGTGAAGTGGAAGGAAGACAAGGATTTCTGGCCAGATGAGTATCGGGTAATATCAACAGCAGCAGAAAATGGTATAACAGGTGTAGGATTCGTTATGAATAGGAAGGTAGGGCAGAGGGTGTGTTACTGTGAACAGTTCAGTGACCGGGTTGTTCTAATCAGAATCTACAGCAGACCAACACCGACAACTTTAGTTCAGGTATACATGCCGACGTCGCAAGCTGAAGATGAACAGATAGAGAAAGTGTATGAGGATATTGAAAGGGTAATGCAGAATGTAAAGGGGGACGAAAATCTAATAGTCATGGGCGACTGGAATGCAGTTGTAGGGGAAGGAGTAGAGGAAAAGGTTACAGGAGAATATGGGCTTGGGACGAGGAATGAAAGAGGAGAAAGACTAATTGAGTTCTGTAACAAGTTTCAGCTAGTAATAGCGAATACCCTATTCAAGAATCACAAGAGGAGGAGGTATACTTGGAAAAGGCCGGGAGATACGGGAAGATTTCAATTAGATTACATCATGGTCAGACAGAGATTCCGAAATCAGATGCTGGATTGTAAGGCGTACCCAGGAGCAGATATAGACTCAGATCACAATATAGTAGTGATGAAGAGTAGGCTGAAGTTCAAGACATTAGTCAGGAAGAATCAATACGCAAAGAAGTGGGATACGGAAGTACTAAGGAATGACGAGATACGTTTGAAGTTCTCTAACGCTATAGATACAGCAATAAGGAATAGCGCAGTAGGCAGTACAGTTGAAGAGGAATGGACATCTCTAAAAAGGGCCATCACAGAAGTTGGGAAGGAAAACATAGGTACAAAAAAGGTAGCTGCGAAGAAACCATGGGTAACAGAAGAAATACTTCAGTTGATTGATGAAAGGTGGAAGTACAAACATGTTCCGGGAAAATCAGGAATGCAGAAATACAAGTCGCTGAGGAATGAAATAAATAGGAAGTGCAGGGAAGCTAAGACGAAATGGCTGTAGGAAAAATGTGAAGACATCGAAAAAGATATGATTGTTGGAAGGACAGACTCAGCATACAGGAAAGTCAAAACAACCTTTGGTGACATTAAAAGCAACGGTGGTAACATTAAGAGTGCAACGGGAATTCCACTGTTAAATGCAGAGGAGAGAGCAGATAGGTGGAAAGAATACATTGAAAGCCTCTATGAGGGTGAAGATTTGTCTGATGTGATAGAAGAAGAAACAGGAGTCGATTTAGAAGAGATAGGGGATCCAGTATTAGAATCAGAATTTAAAAGAGCTTTGGAGGACTTACGGTCAAATAAGGCAGAAGGGATAGATAACATTCCATCAGAATTTCTAAAATCATTGTGGGAAGTGGCAACAAAACGACTATTCACGTTGGTGTGTAGGATATTTGAGTCTGGCGACATACCATCTGACTTTCGGAAAAGCATCATCCACACAATTCCGAAGACGGCAAGAGCTGACAAGTGCGAGAATTATCGCACAATCAGCTTAACAGCTCATGCATCGAAGCTGCTTACAAGAATAATATACAGAAGAATGGAAAAGAAAATTGAGAATGCGCTAGGTGACGATCAGTTTGGCTTTAGGAAAAGTAAAGGGACGAGAGAGGCAATTCTAACGTTACGGCTAATAATGGAAGCAATGCTAAAGAAAAATGAAGACACTTTCATAGGATTTGTCGACCTGGAAAAAGCATTCGACAATATAAAATGGTGCAAGCTGTTCGAGATTCTGAAAAAAGTAGGGGTAAGCTATAGGGAGAGACGGGTCATATACAATATGTACAACAACCAAGAGGGAATAATAAGAGTGGACGATCAAGAACGAAGTGCTCGTATTAAGAAGGGTGTAAGACAAGGCTGTAGCCTTTCGCCCCTACTCTTCAATCTGTACATCGAGGAAGCAATGATGGAAATAAAAGAAAGGTTCAAGAGTGGAATTAAAATACAAGGTGAAAGGATATCAATGATACGATTCGCTGATGACATTGCGAGAAACTTAACATCAGGATTGATCGTCACGAAGTCAACGAAATTAAGGAATTCTGCAACCTAGGCAGTAAAATAACCAATGACGGATGGAGCAAGGAGGACATCGAAAGCAGACTCGCTATGGCAAAAAAGGCATTTCTGGCCAAGAGAAGTCTACTAATATCAAATACCGGCCTTAATTTGAGGAAGAAATTTCTGAGGATGTACGTCTGGAGTACAGCATTGTATGGTAGTGAAACATGGACTGTGGGAGAACCGGAAAAGAAGAGAATCGAAGCATTTGAGATGTGGTGCTATAGATGAATGTTGAAAATTAGGTGGACTGATAAGGTAAGGAATAAGGAGGTTCTACGCAGAATCGGAGAGGAAAGGAATATATGGAAAACACTGATAAGGAGAAGGCACAGGATGATAGGACATCTGCTAAGACATGAGGGAATGGCTTCCATGGTACTAGAGGGAGCTGTAGAGGGCAAAAACTATAGAGGAAGACAGAGATTGGAATATGTCAAGCAAATAATTGAGGACGTAGGTTGCAAGTGCTACTCTGAGATGAAGAGGTTAGCACAGGAAAGGAATTCATGGCGGGCCGCATCAAACCAGTCAGTAGACTCAGGAAAAAAATAAAAAAATAAAAAATAAAATAAAAAAAATTCAGTCATTGGTTAAAGTGACGTTGTTTGGGCTGCGACATCACGTTTTCCACGTATGAACTCAGGAAAGCATTACACCAGTCTTCACAATTCTCAGTGTACTGTAAGTTGCGTGACGGAACTAAAAAAGTGGCTCTGAGCACTATGGGACTTAACATCTACGAGGGCAGTTCAATAAGTAATGCAACACATTTTTTTTCTGAAACAGGGGTTGTTTTATTCAGCATTGAAATACACCAGGTTATTCCCCAATCTTTTAGCTACACAACACTATTTTTCAACGTAATCTCCATTCAATGCTACGGCCTTACGCCACCTTGAAATGAGGGCCTGTATGCCTGCACGGTACCATTCCACTGGTCGATGTCGGAGCCAACGTCGTACTGCATCAATAACTTCTTCATCATCCGCATAGTGCCTCCCACGGATTGCGTCCTTCATTGGGCATGAGGAAGAACAGTCCACTGAAGTTTTGTGAGCTCCTCTCGGGTGTGAAGACTTGTGTGAGGTCTTGCGTTGTCATGAAGAAGGAGAAGTTCGTTCAGAATTTTGTGCCTACGAACACGCTGAAGTCGTTTCTTCAATTTATGAAGAGTAGCACAATACACTTCAGAGTTGATCGTTTGACCATGGGGAAGGACATCGAACAGAATAACCCCTTCAGCGTCCCAGAAGACTGTAACCATGACTTTACCGGCTGAGGGTATGGCTTTAAACTTTTTCTTGGTAGGGGAGTGGGTGTGGCGCCACTCCATTGATTGCCGTTTTGTTTCAGGTTCGAAGTGATGAACCCATGTTTCATCGCCTGTAACAATCTTTGACAAGAAATTGTCACCCTCAGCCACATGACGAGCAAGCAATTCCGCACAGATGGCTCTCCTTTGCTCTTTATGGTGTTCGGTTAGACAACGAGGGACCCAGCGGGAACAAACCTTTGAATATCCCAACTGGTGAACAATTGTGACAGCACTACCAACAGAGATGTCAAGTGGAGCACTGAGTTGTTTGATGGTGATCCGTCGATCATCTCGAACGAATGTGTTCGCACGCTCTGCCATTGCAGGAGTCACAGCTGTGCACGGCCGGCCCGCACGCGGGAGATCAGACAGTCTTGCTTGACCTTGCGGCGATGATGACACACGCTTTGCCCAACGACTCACCGTGCTTTTGTCCACTGCCAGATCACCGTAGACATTCTGCAAGCGCCTATGAATATCTGAGATGCCCTGGTTTTCCGCCAAAAGAAACTCGATCACTGCCTGTTGTTTGCAATGCACATCCGTTACAGACGCCATTTTAACAGCTCCGTACAGCGCTGCCACCTGTCGGAAGTCAATGAAACTATACGAGACGAAGCGGGAATGTTTGAAAATATTCCACAAGAAATTTCCGGTTTTTTCAACCAAAATTGGCCGAGAAAAAAAATGTGTTGCATTACTTATTGAACTGCCCTCGTATGCTCATCAGTCCCCTAGAACTTAGAACTACTTAAACCTAACCAACCTAAGGACAGCACACAACACCTAGTCATCACGAGGCAGAGAAAATCCCTGACCCCGCCGGGAATCGAACTCGGAATCCCGGGCGTGGGAAGCGAGAACGCTACCGCACGACCACAAGCTGCGGACCGTAACGGAACTGGTTAGTCACATGTCGCTAAACGAAATTGTCCTAAAACGCTTTTGTCCTAAATTTTCTGGATGGAAGAATAGGTCTCGTGAAGTCTGGAGCACGAGTTTGTTAACTTTCTCATTGCTGGAACGCGGTGACTGATGCCAGCTGCAAGCTGCGGATTTTTGGAAGGTTTCTCTGAATTCTCCCAAAGACGGCGGAGCCACGAGAGAAGGCCGCCACAGCTAATGGTGCTCCTATGCCGGGTTTCTGAAAGGTGGAGCTGTACGAACTACGAGTGGTCCAGGAGGGTAGTCAGAAATGGCCTCGGACTTACCTGGAAGCATATGCAGATAATGAGCCACCGCCGTTTCACCGTACACAGCATGGGAAACGAGTTGTGTGAGAGATGGTATAGTGCCAACTTCTGGTCAGTTTACGTAAATACGACAAGCACTAGTGGAGAAAATTCTGTGGGCTTCCTCTACCTGCTAGAAAGTGCGGAGAAATTCTCGGTTGTCACGGTGGCAAAAATTCGCGAATCCTCCGCCCCTAACCAGTGGCCTTATGAACAGGGCGGAAGATCGAGAGGAGGACACACTTGGTGTTCACTGTTCGGGACCGCAGCGGTGACGTTTCGTCGCGAAGATATCAAGAGTTGTATTGCTCTCCTTTTGCTGCTTTTTTGAGTACCTGTCGCATTTACCATTGCGCTGCTTTTCCGATCTGCGAGTTGATTGCACAACGTGAGTTTGGTTTTCATAATATTGTTTTATTCAGGAATCTCCAGCATTACTGCATTTGCGAGCTGCTCAGACTTGAAAAATTATTTTTTTTTTTGTCGAGTATCAGTCTTCCACATAGCATTCAGTTGCCTTCAGCATCTAGACAGTGCTTCCAAAATAGACAGGCTCTGGCTCTGAGCACTATGGGACTTAACATCTATGGTCATCAGTCCCCTAGAACTTAGAACTACTTAAATCTAACTAACCTAAGGACAGCAAACAACACCCAGTCATCACGAGGCAGAGAAAATCCCTGACCCCGCCGGGAATCGAACCCGGGAACCCGGGCGTGGGAAGCGAGAACGCTACCGCACGACCACGAGCTGCGGACCAAATAGACAGGAATTTTGCCTCACTACTGATTAATGTACTCCTTTTTTTAATTCCACGCTCATTAATTTTTATTCTTGACAGTCAATTACCACTATAATTTACGTTGATCTGAGGACCAATTTTTGAGATTCAATAAATCGGTGGTTAATTTTAACGAATATTATCATTTTTTTGTCCTACGACTATCTGTTTAAAAAATGGTTCAAATGGCTCTGAGCACTATGGGACTCAACATCTTAGGTCATAAGTCCCCTAGAACTTAGAACTACTTAAACCTAACTAACCTAAGGACATCACACACACCCATGCCCGAGGCAGGATTCGAACCTGCGACCGTAGCAGTCCTGCGGTTCCGGACTGCAGCGCCAGAACCGCTAGACCACCGCGGCCGGCGACTATCTGTAGAGGCGACACTTTTTCTTTTGATGAATATGAACTGTGCTCTCGCTGTGACGGTGTTTCTGAAGTAAAATGTGTGCCATTGAAAGGAACATTTGTGACGAATCAACGAAGGTAATTGTTTCATTTCCCCTTTTCATGATTCTTTTCTATTTATTTTTGTTAGTTAACTACACCTACTTCTGCAGTGAGCAATTTAAGTGGTTGCCCATGTGATTCTGTAGTGTTGTGAAAATACGAAGCGTAGAACTGGCTGTAAGTTAATCGTTTTTTGAGTGCTAGTGCGGCAGGCAGCTTGCACTTATCACCGCTGAACGCCAGAAAAAAAAAGTGAATAAGTGGTACATTACAGCTAGAAAGAGTTTTTGTTGAAATAATTTAACATATCAGTATAAATTTATGTTTTTCACTTGCATGTGATTCTTACTGGCAATATCTTAAAATGGTTTACAGTTTTCTTTCTAATGCAACTGAAATACATTACTAAAATATTACTTCAAGTTAAAGTAGTATCTGATCCACTTTGCCCCGAAACTCCACGTTTCCGTTTGACAACTGATTGCATACCTAAGTACAGTTTGAAACCTAGGTATAATCTTTCTCGCCGGCCGCTGTGGCTGAGCGGTTCTAGGCGCTTCAGTCCGGAACCGCGCGACTGCTACGGTCGCAGGTTCGAATCTTGCCTCGGGCATGGATGTGTGTGATATCCTTAGGTTAGTTCTAGGGGACTGATGACCTCAGATGTTAAGTCCTATAGTGGTCAGAGCCATTTCCTGAAATTCTTCCTCATACACACTACATCTTGCATGGTTCGTTCAGTAGGGACTGCTTAGCTAGAGCAGAGCGATTTATTTCAGTTCAACGTGCAACTAAGTGTTCCATCACAGGTATGATGGAAGAGCAAACCTGAGCTTCATTACCCATCTTGCTCAACTAAAGATTGTTAACAGGGTCAGGACAATCCATTGTTTGGCGTGTTTAGGGAGTAATGAGCAGTTACATATTTGTATACAGGGTTATTCTGTGATGACATTACAAAATTTCAGGAATGATGGAGAAGGGTAAACGCGTTATCTGAGGTAAGGGACCTCTCCCGGAAACAACCGAGTCAGATGTCATAAGCGAGAACGTTCTGATATATGTTAGAATGGAAAACATATACCGGTACTGTTGTTGCTACGAATGTAGAGTAGGTAACTTTCAGAGGTGGTAATATTGTAGGGAAGCAGCCTACTCACGCTGTAGTAAATTCACATCAGTTTCCATTGTTTGCCAGCCAGTCTACTGTAACTAGCTCTGACGTCATATATGTTGCGCAATACCTTAAAAATCAAGCAAATGACCTAAAACTTTTCTAGCATGTCAGGAGTATTACTAAATTAATATGTGTTAAATATCAGTTCGATAACTTAAGCCATTTCCGAAATTTGGACA